>NW_027192154.1:240118-365585 GCF_041956525.1 Rhizomucor pusillus
TATACCAGTAGGATATTTGGATACGCTCACAGATGTAGTATCTCTGTGTGTGCGCGGTAGAATGGGTCATGTGGTTCTCGATTCATGATCGGGGCTCGGAAACATCAAGGGTTTATCGACAGTTTGAAAAAGCTTAAACAAATAGTGCGCGTGTATTACCTGGTAAGCCAAGGCAGAGCGGGATCATGCCAGCAGCGGGGCTCATTCTAATGAGTAAGAGTAAGGTATATATCAAAGATCAACATATTTCTAGAGCATGGAAGGAAAAAGCCATGTTGAGTGTGTAACGATCCAACCGCAGCTATTCCTCCAGAAGAGCAGATATAAATATCCCGATAGAAATCGCTCGCTATGTAGTATATGAGAATGGTGCACGAGAAGGGAAGAGGATGTGAGTTTTATTAGTGGGACGCTAAAACGGGGGGCATCGTTTTTCTCTCTCCGTACAAGAATGCCTTGGAAACATCGTGGATGCATCAGCTCTGTGTGGAGTTTCAAATTGAGGTGTAGCGTGCACACCTCGGAGCGACGTTTCTCCTTTCACAGCTGAAAACTCCCTGAGACGAACTGTAGTACCCAATGGCAAACGTAGGCAACCCAAACGCGTTGAGAATAGTGACAGTCGTAGTGATAATTTTTGTTGCACGTTAACAGGAACGCGAAGATAAGGTAAAGACGCTGTCCAATGCGAATGTCGTGCCAGATGGCGTGGTTATGCAATCTCGGGCAGCAGTTGTGCTCATCTCAGTCGCCTAGGTTTACATGGCCAAGATTGCCGAGCAGGCTGAGCGATACGACGGTAAGTAAAGTGAAAAGACCTTGTGGTTCAAGGCGCTAACCCAATCCTGTCATATGCATATAGAAATGGTTTCGTTCATGAAGGACGTGGCCACGGTAACAAGAGTGATCAAGTATAAACAAAAAAGAAAGCGATAAGCTGAAGGTCATCATTTTCTTAGCTTGGTGTCGATCTTACCGTTGAGGAGCGCAACCTGCTCTCTGTTGCGTACAAGAATGTGATTGGTGCCCGCCGCGCTTCCTGGCGAATCGTGTCTTCTATCGAACAAAAGGAAGAAAGCAAAAACCACGAAGCCCAGGTTGCCAAGATCAAGGAGTACCGCAAGAAGATTGAGAAGGAGTTGTATGAAGTCTGCAACGATATCTTAAATCTCTTGTCTACCTCCCTGATCCCCTCTGCCAAGGATGGCGAGGCTAAAGTTTTTTACTACAAGATGTAAGCAACATCTTCTTTTTGCTAGTCTTAAAAAGGGAGCCTGGGAGAGAGAAAGAATGAATAACTGAAACCATTATCTAAACCAGGAAAGGTGACTATCACCGATACGTTGCAGAATATGCAACTGGAAACGAGCGCCAAACCGCCGCCGAGTCTGCCCACGAGGCATACAAGCAGGCCACCGAAGTCGCTCAGAGTGAGCTTGCTACTACCCACCCCATCCGGTTGGGTCTTGCCCTCAACTTCTCCGTTTTCTACTATGAAATTCTCAACTCGCCTGACCGAGCATGCCATTTGGCAAAGCAAGCCTTTGACGATGCAATTGCCGAGCTTGATACACTCAGCGAAGAGTCCTACAAGGATTCGACATTGATCATGCAATTGTTGAGAGATAACTTGACCTTGTGGACTTCGGATCTGCAAGAAGGTAGGAGCAAGATTGATGATGTCAATATCCAAAACCTGTGCTCATTATCAAACTTTAATTTCTTGTTATTTCTCGAATGTAGCAGAGGGCGGTGACAAGGCGGAGAAGAAGGCTGAAGAAGAGGCTTAATCAACAAACCAATCACCGTAGCTATGATAAGAGACTAATGGTGTTATTATTACCATTTTTTCTTTTCTCTCTTTTCTCTCTCCTTCTTGTTACTTAGTCTAGTCTTTTTTCGTGATAAAGAATTGAATTTCGCCACTCATATCTTTACGTCTCTCTGCTCTGCTGGTCACTGTTGCACGCGGTGAACTTTAAGGTCTCGTGGTCCAATGACGTAGACTCACTGCAGACATGTTGAAACCTGTAGATTGCCTCACACAAACATTTCGTATCTCACAGAAAGAATTAAGCTTAATTTTATTGGGGAGGAGCTGGAATGAATTCCTGATTGGCTTCCGCTACTTAATGCGCCTTACCGTTCGCAACGCATCTAGTTCAGATGTCAACAGTGGCGGAACTGGCTCCTCGGTCACGCATTGAGACAACAGCAGCGAGCAAATTGATATAAAAT
This sequence comes from Rhizomucor pusillus, assembly GCF_041956525.1. Classification (NCBI taxonomy): domain Eukaryota; kingdom Fungi; phylum Mucoromycota; class Mucoromycetes; order Mucorales; family Lichtheimiaceae; genus Rhizomucor; species Rhizomucor pusillus. The sequence continues at coordinate 242,357 of NW_027192154.1, forward strand.
GTCGACATTCGAAGCAGTAATTTTTTTTCCTGGATAACAATAACCTCCACCACCCATCCTCTGCGGCGATTACTTTCTATTCGTTCGCGATCAATTCTTCCGTACCGTAACTTTTATCCTGCTCTCTTTCATTTCCGTTCCGACCTCTTTATTGTTCTTTTTCCACCCCATTTATTTATTCGCATTCGCTACGATGCCAACCGTATACCTTGACAATCCGCCGCCAAGGTATTGCGATCAATCACGGTCGATCGTTAAACGAGCACCGAGCGGGATCAAGTCATACTTTACCGGGATGTTCCCCATTGTCCATTGGCTTCCAAAGTATAACTTGACCTGGCTCGCCAGCGATATTATTTGCGCGATCACTGTCGGTGCCGTTGTTATTCCACAGTCTATGGCATACGGTGAGTTTCCTTTTTTTTTCTGCCTTTTTGATAATGACAGACCCGCTGACCTGGTCATTCTGCTGTGTCACCTCCAGCCAAAATGGCGGATCTTCCTCCGCAGTATGGTTTATACACTAGCGTTGTCGGTGTTGCTATCTATCCTTTCCTGGGAACTTCAAAGGATATCAGCATAGGTAAGTATGGGTCATGTATGCGATCTGATATGCAGGCATGCAGCAGAAGTAACCTACTCGTGTAACATTATCTAGGCACAACTGCCATCATGTCTCTTTTGGTCGGCCAGATCTATGGCACTATAGAAAACATGCCTGAATTTCAGTCTGGACAATGGACGCAGCACCAATATGTCGTCACTCTGGCACTTTTTGCTGGTATTGTTACTTTGGGCCTGGCTATTCTGCGGCTGGGCATTCTTTTCAATTTTATCTGCCAGCCTGCAATCGCGGGATTCATGGCGGGCAGTGGTCTAACAATCGTGATCAATCAACTGAACAAAATCTTTGGCATCCCCAACATCAACACTCGAGAAGCGCCCTATCTCGTTTTTGGCAAGACGCTGATCAACCTAAATCACTCACGTGTGGACGCCGCCATGGGTCTTCTGTCGCTCGTCTTTCTTTACGGCGTCCGATGGGGTGTAGAACGGTTGACAAGGAGATACCCGCAATACGCACGTGTCTTGTTTTACATCAACATCACACGGAACGTCGTCCTGATTGTCTTTACGACATTCCTTTCTTGGCTAATTAACCATTTCGGTCACCTGACTGAAAGCCCTTTCCAGATTTTGGGCGCCATCCCTTCGGGTTTCCAAATGATGGGCGTTCCTAAAATCGACAATGGTCTTGTTTCCACCCTGTTCTCGTACATTCCAAGTGTCGTGACCTTGTTCATGATGGAACATTGCGCAATCGCTACAAGTCTTGGCAAGATGTCCGATTACAAAAGTAAGTACACATCTGCAATATGCAGTATGCGATATTCAAGGACCAAACTCACATTAATGCATTTTCACTATGCAGTTAACGTGAACCAGGAACTTTTGGCTATTGGTCTTTCCAATGTCCTTGGCTGCTTCTTTTCCGCTTACCCGGGGAACGGCAGTTTCTCGCGATCTGCCGTTACCAACAAGTCTGGATCCAGAACACCTCTTTGCAACATTTTTGTCGCCGTCATTGTCGTGCTTGCGCTCTATGTCTTCACCCCTGCTTTCTATTACATTCCATCATCCAGTCTTGCGGCCGTGATCATCCATGCTGTCACCGATTTGATTGTTGGACCCAAAGTCTGGCTCAAGTATTGGCGCCTGGACCCGACTGAACTGTTGATATTTGCAGCTGCATACATAATTGCATTGTTCACACGCTTGGATGTTAGCGTGTATGTACCTGTAGCGCTTTCTTTGGTTGTACAGCTCTACCGCACTGCACGCCCTTCTTATGCCGTCCTCGGCCGAGTCAGTCTCCATGCAGTTACCGATAAGGAAAAGCGAGACATCGACGATAACGATATCGACAATGCAATGTATGTCCCCTTCGACCACCCGACCCTTGGCCACTGCGTGCGTCCAATTGGTCGCGGCATATTTTGCTTCCAACCAAGAGACAATCTAGTCTTTGAAAACTCGTGGTATCTTTTTGGCGAACTTGTTGACCAAGTTAAGCGTACTACGCGACGTGGCAAACCTCTCGCAGACAAGGTCGGCGACCGGCCCTGGAACGATGCAGAAAGTGGCAAAAAAAGGGATCAAAGTAAACCATTGCTGAGAGCTATCATCCTGGATTTATCTGGTGTGCATCAGATGGACTACTCTGCTATGGACGAACTGAAAGCGACGAGCAGTCTGGTCGACCGTTACTCTGGAAACAAGATCAACTGGTACATTGTCATCAACGAAAGCCGCGCTGTGCGCAAATGCTTGTTATTCGCTGGATTTGGACGACAACGTCGGTCTGACAAGGTACCTGGGTTCTTGTCAGATCTCACCACCGAATCTCGACAAAGCAACAAAGCTGCTGAGGATGATGACAATGTTAACGAGAACGTCGATGATGTGGAAAAAGGAGAGCAGAAACAAGTCGCAGTTATTGAAGATATAGACCATCATCACAGAGAGCGACAATCGCAGATAGACTCCAACAGGACGGCTCCGCCTACAATATCCTCGGACAACTCTTCAAGCTGGTCTCAAGAGCAACAACAACGACAACAAGGACAATATCTGGTTGATTGCAACAGTATCTCAGCTATCGATGATGTATACCCCTATTTCTTCTATTCCATTCACGATGCTGTACGCGCCGTCATCACGCAACATGGCTACGATGACAACGAGACTGCCTCTACCTCGTCTGTCTAGACTGATTTGTAAATAGTTCTGTGTCTTTTCTTTCTTTCTTCTTTTCTTTCTTCATATATATATATTTGTTATATCCCGAACACATACAGCACACACATATATACACATATTTATACAGAGTATTAAAATCTACTGAATACAATACATTTTTTCAGGTCTAAAATGCTTTTCTACATCTCGCTTTAATTTTCTTGGTTGCACAGGAAAAGAATAAAGTCCGCGAGAAGTCTTGATGTCCTTTTGAGGTTCGCGCTTTGGTAACGCGACCGCTTGCTCCCCTTTTTCACGCAGCTTTCTGCTCTTGCGAGTTTGCGATCTATCTGCAATCGTCTCCGCGACGCTACTCTCTCTCTAATTCGCAGAAAACTTTTGTATATTGCCGCACGGCTTCAAGTGATCGGACCTCCCCAACATACTTTACCAGCACAAGGTTCCGTCCGGCGTCCGTCCGTCGTAGTATTATTTTCCACCTTGTCAACTTGCAAAAAAATTCTTTCCTCTTCCAGCTCACCACTCACCATTCACTGCATCGCTGCTGTTTTACCATGCCCCTTTTGAAGCGCAAGCGCTTTCCACTGCTGCAACCACCACCGTACGATCCTGAAAAGAAGGAATCCAGAGATCGCCAGGTCTGGTACTCTCCAATCACTGCAGAAATCTTTACAGACTACTCGTAAGCCTCCGATCCCTTGCTGTCTTCGCCTGCGCAACCCAACACTCAATCTCTCTTGTTGCTAGGACGTATTTGGAACGCACGGCTTTGTACAAACAACCTATCTGGCAGTCAGAAGCAACCGGTCGCAGCAATCTTACCTACAAGCAAGCGTTGGAGAACGAACGCATCGAGAAGGAGCGTGTTCAAGATAAGATCCCTGAAGAACTGCAAAAACGTGTCCTGGCCTACGCGCAATTCCGTATGTTTATTCACTTTTACTGTTCATATCGATAATATATTCTGATCTTCCCCTCAATTAGATACCGGACGTCTGGATGCTGTTGTTGACAGCGTTTACAACCATTTCACACAACGTTTCTGCCCGGGCGAGATTGTAAACTGCCGCTGGGATGATGGCATCATGTACGTATATTACGCGTCATGTTGGATGTCACCCACTAAATATTTTCATTGTTAAAGGTACAATGCCCGGATATTGAAAATCATTGACGATGACGACGACGAGGATGATAAAGATCAAGCCAAAGTCCCAGTTGCAAATGGCACCGGCGAAGCGAACGGTGTTTTTGCCACCACGAACGGCAACGCAACCAAACCCGTAAAATACATTGTTCAGCTGATCGATGAAAATTCAGAAGGATTGGAAGATTTCACAAAGACCGTGACACGCGATGAAATCAAGCAAGTGTTAATGATATCACAATACTGGATATGCATATATTCCTAACAGCCATCGTAGGAGAGACCGATTAGCGTTCTCCAAGAATCTTTTGAAAAAATTTATTCGTGAAAATATGTCCAAAGACACGTACAATCATGCGCCTTGGGTGATTAGAGTAGGTGTCGACAGCAGCGGCGAAATGGAACGTTTGTTGCTGACGCTATCCGCTATTTTAGCCGGCGGTTGCAAAGAAATTTGGTCTAGAGACAGATCTTCCTCCTGCTCTTGAAGCCGCGAAGGAGTATGCATTTTCCAACAAGCAAAAGAAGAAACCGGCCGGTACGAGCAAAAGAACGATTGAAGCGAAAATGCTGGATGCTGCAAAGTTGGAGGCCAGCCTGAAATATCCCATGGAAGATTTGGATTTGCCGATGTATCGACGCGACCCGTCTGGTGCAGGACCCGTGATCGACATGGCTCCTGGACGTCCAAAGGCAAACGCAGCTGTACCCAACCCTACAGGCGGCCAGCCGCTGCGACCCAGACCTTCCAATCTTGTCACCGTCCCTGCAGAGTGTTTTGGATCATTCTTAATGATTTGGTCTTTCCTGACAACCTTTTCCCGACCTCTTGGATTATCACCATTTACCATGGATGATTTTGAGAATGCGCTTCGCCACGACGACGTACACTTCAAATCTCAACTTTTGATCGAAAGCAACGTATGCCTATTGAACGCAATCATCCGTGAACGGCACAAAATGACCAAATCGCAATCCTTTACAATGACTGGTAATTTTGGGTCCCATGTGTCGAGCTATCAAGTATCTCCTTCACCAACACCTGGCCTGAGCCGCCAGTCATCGATGGCACCCAGTGAAGATGAAATGCACGCAGATGTTGATATGAACATTGTTGCGGAGCAGCAATCCCGTCGTGCGTCACTTTTGGAACGAGGCTGTGGAAGCGATGAAATTGTAAAGATTGGACGTGGCTGGGATGCAAAACCTATACCGCCTGGAAACGATCGTGTTGGCTGGGAAGATATCATGATTGGATGTATCAACGATGTAAGTACATTGAGCGACAAGTGAGTGCGACCCATATGATAGGTTAAAATTATTGTTTATCATAGATCGCATCGCACGAAATGACACCCGAGTTAGACAGAATATTCAATCACCTTGTACCACACAACAACTCGACGTTAGAAGAACGCGAAGCGGCCTATCTTAGTCTTGGAATCAAGGACAAGGTCACACTCATGGAGATACTTATAAATGCTGCAAATGAATGCTCAATCATAAAGTAAGTGTATTTGATAACTAACATCACTGAATCTGATGTTAACTATATGCTGTAAAGAGAGTACATGGAAGAATGTCAAGAACAATTGACTGAACTTAGAAAGCAAAAAATAGAACTTGGTCGCGAGCGCAAGAGAATGTAAGGAATCGATACATGTGTAAGGTTACTATGTAATCCAGGCTAACAACGCAACAAAAAAAGTTACGCTGAACGAGAAGAACTGGAGAAGAAGGAGGATGACGGTACGCCAACTCCAGAATCGAACAGAGACACTCCAATGAGTGAATCTGATGCGTTGTCCGGTACCGAAGATACTACTACGTAGGTAGCTCACAGTACGAGGTGCTTTTGGGGAAAGATGATACTGATTGAATAAATGCGGTTGGACTATTAGCGAGAAGGAAGAGGAGCCTGAAGAGAACACGAACCGGCGAGAATCTCGACGAGCAGTGCTGAAGCGCAAACAAGCTGAACGCAAAGAACGAGAAGCGAAAAGATTGAAGCGATATCACCAACAACGAGAAGAAGCACGTCTCCGCAACCAGGAACAAAAGATGCGAAATGCCATGCGCAAACGACTGGACGAGGAAGAACGCCAACTGCGCAAGAAAGAAGAGCAAGTAGAACATAATATGAGAAAATACAGCACGCTGCGCATCAAACCGCTGGGACGCGACAAGTTTTTCAATCGCTACATCTACATGGACAATATCGGAGGATCTGTTGCGCACGGCACTGGTAAATTGTTTGTACAGAGCCCAAGCGAGGCAGACTTGATGCTGTTGCGAGACCGAAACGATCCTACATCTATTGATAACAGTAACCCATCTCCGTGCGGGCACGGTGGTGGCACTCGATTCGTGTGTGAGTTGATGGCGGCTCAAGGCATGGCTGAAAGCGCCTGCGAATTCCTGCGACGGCACTTGGATCCACAACCAAATAATAATTCTGAACCATACCCTACTGAGTGGTGGGAAGCTTACCAAGATCCAGAAGATGTATGTATCTCCTAAAAAAATACTAGTAATTAGCGATTAACACTTATGGCTTTCTTTTATAGCTTGAAAAGCTGTTGGATTGGTTGAATCCTAAAGGTATCCGGGAATACAGGTTACGAAAAGAGATTGAGAAACAAAAACATAACTTGATTACTGGCATGCGCAAGAGAGTATCGGTAAGCAGAAGGAGAAGATCGTATCATGGCATGGCTCGTTCTTTTTTTTTTTTTTTTTTTGTCTAACTTGAGTTCACAGGAATCTCACAACAACGCAGTAAAGTCAGAAATGCCTCGACGAAGCACACGAAGCAAGACGGTGGTTGCGCCTCCACTCGGATCCTGGCTAGCATACACGAACAAACTGGCACGATAATAATCATGTGCTATTGCTGCATTTCATTCTGTTTTCCCTTCCTTTCCCCTTCTTTTAACCCTACATTTGCAAAACTCGCTTGTTACAATTTAAAGACGTAAATTAAAAGAAAGAAAAAAAGAAAGTAAAAGGATGTCTGTTATGCATTCGGGAAGGAGTTAATACATATATGGCACAGAGATGAGTGAGAGGGGATATGCGACAAAGGATGGGTGATAGGAGAAGAGGGGAATATTCACGCATATTTGAGATTATTCGCTTTCGTGATCATTATCGGTCGCAGATGCAACATCGTCTAGTTGATTATTATCCTCTTCTTGTCCTTTCTCTTGTTGTTGGAGTAACCGCTGCTGTCGTTGTTCTTCTTGCAATTCTTCGAATGCAGAGTGCAAAGCATTCCACAAGTTCTGTCCAAAGAACCGCCAGGCGATGGCTGCGCATATAAGCTCGATAATGATAAACATGACAATAAATCCAAGCGCAGTAACGATCCTGCGATGGTACATGAAGTAGCGAAGGCCACGAAAGTCTGCCATGAGTCGAATTTCAGCGTCGTATATTTGCAGCCGAGGGTTGGAGATGGCGATGGTTGCTTGGGTGACAGCCTTAGACTGCAAGGGATTTAGAGGTAAATATATATTTTAAGCCGAGGACGATACTGCAATATCGTTGAGTAATTACCTTGTGCTCTACAAAGTCTTCAATGATAGGCACGGTGATGACTTGGCTTTCTTCTGTCAATCCAACGAGCAGCGGCAACGCCTTTGCAAATACATGCAGCACGCGCTGTGCTTTTGACTGGTATCTCAAGATCGCTGGTCTGCTTGAATGAACGACCGTGTCGCCTTCGCGTGTTTGCAGCCATGTCTGGACCATAAAGTTGCCCAGATCAAAATTGATATCTGAAGTGGGTACATGCAGCCGCACAAACACGTCGTATGTCTGTTCGTGGCGCAGAGGCTGATGTGACAATGCATAATTCTTAGTATTTCCAGGGTGTGTTATTTTTTCTTAAAACCAAAAACTTACATTGTAAGGCTGACCTTGGGCCAAATCGACCATCGCCAGCGGCCCCTCGTCAACGTTATGCTGGTACTGAAAATAGATGGGTTCAATATGTGCAGTGCGGGGCACATATTGCCTGTAGAATGCGAGGTACGCAGCTACGCTGGTCAGGACCACCCACAGCACAAGAATGACGATCGTGACCGATTTGATCATTGTCTTTTGTGCCTTTGGTGCAAACACGACTCGCAGGACGGGTGTCACCAGTTTCTTGATGAGATTGGCGACCATGACCACAGCCGGGTTCCAAGGCGCAGGTTCTGGTTTTTGCTGCTCACTGTCTTCGTCTTCAATGTTGTTGTTGTTGTTGTTGTCTTCCACACGTTGATGAATGAGAGGCGCTTCATCGTCGGCGGTGTCGACATCGTTGAATGCTGGCGTTGAAGGAACGACTTGAAAGTTGTTATCCGACTAGAACATAAAAGACGTCAGTCTCTCGAGTATTCGGCGGGCAGGTGTTGTAATGAGATAAAAACCTACAGACGTTTCCTCTGGACGCCGCGCTCTGCTGTTGCTGCTGGTGGTTGAAGCCATGTGGAAAGAAAAATGGTGGGATGCAACCACGCAGAAACTTTACGTCGCACGGACCCGGCAGCAGTAATCATGTGAAATTCAAGTTTCAGGTCTCTCTAATTTACTCTGTATTCTGTATAGGTAAAGCTATTTATTATCCCATCAAAAATGACATTATTAGCACACATCAGCTATTTATTTAGCGAGGGAAGGTTTAGATAGGTGGAGGGATTGGAAAAGGTTGTTCCAGACCATTGCTAGGGAAATAAACAGGCAAAAGTTCTAAGGAGACTACGCATTAGTTCTCGATATTTACATGGCAAATTTTGTATAACTTACGGCTGTAAATTGACTGATCGTTTGCGGTGTAAGTGCAGAATAGGACCTTGTCAAACTGGGGGGCACACATGTTCAAATTATCAAGCATGTGGGATTGATGCGAAAAGAATTGAATGCCACACGTACCGAGTCTTTGCCGGACACGAGGTTTCGTTCAAGATAAGCGCGCACGTTGGATAAGGCAATGTTGGCTGCCGTTTCATGGTCAAATCCAAAAGCTCCCGTTGCTATGCAGGGAAACACGATTGTGCGCGCATTGTGGAGCTCGCACAACTCCATACATTTCTGATAGCAGCTTGCTAGAATACGTCGGTCCTGGTTGGTCGGCCCCACCGTGGATATTATAACTGCGTGGTAAAAGAGTATATGTCATTTCTGCAAGATTTCTCTATCAACACAGAAACCATTCATGTTTACATCTTGCCGGTGAATTGAATCCTAAATTTTTGAAAGAAATGAGGATGGCTAAATACATATATACCTCGAAAACGAAACATTTTTGCCTCATACCGTCAGTTATTTTAGCATCCTGTAGAAACGAGAAAACAAGAATATAAGTATTTTTTCTTTTTCCTCTTTTGCTTAATCCTGTTGACGAGAGAACTTACGCCTGGTTCACAATATCTAATCTCCTCAAGTTTCTGGTAAAGCTCTGGTCCTGCTGCCCTGTGCAACCCAGAATTGTTCAATTGTCCTGCGTTGTTCATTGCTCCTTCGCTCTTTGATCTTACATGTGCACGGCATTGTTGACTAAAATGTAGTACAAATAGATAGAAAGATAGGCTGGATCAATATACAGCTTAATGCTCCAAAATAAGAGTACGTACCAGCACCTCCGGGCGTCAGGTGTCTGTTCGTTGCTGTCACTATTGTCGCAATTTAGTCAATGCTTCAAATTCACGCTCCGTAGGCTTATGACTTACCAATGACATCGGCGTGTACAACTGCAATGTTCCCGGTGCTATAATCCAGTTAGTAATACGTTGTGACGCGCAACACCACCTCCGGTTGATATCAACTTACACTAGGCCGACTTTGCCGGCCAGGTTATTATTCAAAGCTCTTCGTTCGTTTTGTGCTCGGATAGCAGCTCCAGGAGAACCAAATGCAACCATATGTAACGTGATGAAATAAAGTGGAAAGAAAAAAGAGGAAGAGAGGGGCAGAATCTGCAGTAGTGGAATTAAATATGCTGGTGACACCAGTTGCTGCGGATCCCGCAGCGCCACGAATTGGTCACCGTCCTCGCGTGTCGTCGCTGCTGTATTAACCTGATAAATAGTATTCATTCAACTGCATTAGCGCGCAGAAATAGCCTAGCATGTCCATTCACATAGAACGCCACTGAATATATCGACTGTTAAAAGCACATTCTCTGTTCCTTTTCAACAATTTGCTCGTCAAATGTATATACTGCTCTTAGCTCGTAACAATTTAAATAGCAAAGTAGACTCATACGAATTTTATAACGACTTTTTAGCGAACGCAATCTAAGCATGCTCGGGCTATTGTGAGCAATTCAGGGCAAATATTGTGGAGGAGGACCTGCTGAATAAAATCACCGCTTTGCGATCATTGCTGCTGCTTCACTCCAAACATGGATACCAACAGAAAACGCAAGACACGCGCAGACGATGATTACTACGATGAGCGCAGCAAAGCTAGACGCGACACGACACAGCGAGATGCAACCCAAGCAGCACACATCGTCGCAAAGCATTACAATGAAAGACCAGAGCTTGGGCGCGAAAAACGTGCAGAGTCAAAGATCATTCGGTTACGTAGTTTCAACAATTGGATCAAGAGCGTCCTCATTCAACGGCACGTCCGACCGCGATCTACCGTGCTCGATATGGGATGCGGTAAAGGCGGCGATCTGCTAAAGTTTGCCGTTGCGCGTATATCGCATCTTGTAGCGGCTGGTAATGATACTATATTGTTTGGTTTGGCAGCCATGGTTTCTGATCGCCTTTCAAAAAAGATGTGGCCGAAGTCTCGCTTGAGCAAATGAAGGATAGATACAAGAACTTGAGACGTCGCACGTTTTCAGCTGAATTTCATCCACTCGATTGCTACAAGGTACAAACAAACATTGGCAAAATTAAATGGTTTGGATTTGTTAAATAGCATCTGGTACAGGAACGTCTCGAACCAAGATTGCATCGTGATATCCAATTTGACACTGTTTCGATGCAATTCTGCATGCACTATGCGTTCGAAACGGAGGAGATGGCACGGACCATGCTTGAAAATGTAACAAGCCGCCTGCGCCGCGGAGGCACTTTTATAGGCACGATACCCGATGCGAACTGGATTGTTAAACGAGTTCGTCAAGAACCCCCTAATTCGTTTGGTTTCGGAAACTCTATTTATCACATTGAATTTGAGAATATCAGAGACAGCGCCAAAGAGGAAGAAAAGAAGACCGGATTTACGCGCTACGGCTGCAAGTACATGTTCCATCTGGAAGATGCAGTTGATTGTCCCGAATATCTGGTGCACTGGTTGACGTTTGAAAGGTACATTGAAACGCTCAGCTTTAAAAAGAGGAATGGTTACGAAGGATGTTCGCTTTTAGATTAGCATCAGAGTATGGACTTCGGCTTAGGTTTAAGCAGAATTTCCACGAATTGTACGAATCCGCATCAAAGGAGCCTGAAATGGCCAAGTTGCTGCCAAGACTGGGAGTTATATCTGGAGATCGTGGGCCGATGAGTGCTGAAGAGTGGGAAGCAGCCCGTGAGTATTTCAAAGCAATTTCTCCATTGAAGAAGATTTACTGAATAATCATTCTTTCCTTTTTCACTTTACAGGCATTTATCTAGCTTTTGTGTTTGAAAAAGTATAAAAGAAAATGTTTCTAAAAGATGTCATCCATTAAAGCATTTCAATACATTACAATATATAGTCATGTAGAAATGAGATTTCCATTTTAAATCATCTTTGTGATTTCCATAGTATAATAATAATAACAATAAACATTACGTTATCGAAGAAGATGCAAGCATCCTCGCCTACAACTAGCGAAAGTGTATCTACTTGTAAGGATATTGGAACAATTTATGCCATCACGGCACCTAGAATGAATAGAGGAATGGCTACTGCAAAAGCGTTCGAGTTGAAGGCTATTGCTGCAACGTTTGTAGTCTCCGAGGACTGACTGCTTAGCGAAGCACTTGCTGATAACGATAAGGAGCCCGTGGTTAGATTCCGGGAATTGGTAACTGGAGAAGCCGAGGAAGCCGCGGAGGAGCCACTGCTAATTGCAGAAGCTGAAGGCGTGACAACAGCCGGAGAGGAAGCAGTAATGGCAGAAGATGAGGCACTACCAGATCCGCCAGTGATAGAGAATGCACCGCTGTAAGAGTACAACCTGAATAATATCCCAAATGCAAAATGTTATACGATTCTGCTGGAATTGGTAAAATCTCACAAAAGGACTTACGTTGTACTGCCAGTATTGTCCAAATAGATCAATTGCAGCGAATAAGATTGGTCTGGCGAAAGGTCGGAAGGAACCTTTTCCTCGGCATGAGTTGCTGTTTCATTGAAGAATGTGATGTGCAATGTTACACGCAAAACTCACCGTCCAGTCGTACCAGCCGGTCGTTCCATCGCTCACTTGGATGCTGTACCCTGTGGGTTGCATCGTGAGAGGATCGTTCCCCTGCAGCACCTTGATTTCTACAGACTGGTCAAGTCCATTGATCCATGCTACACGACGGAAGCGTTAGTCAAGGAACTGAAGCCATTGCTCTCCAATTTGAGTAAGACAATACTTGCTTATTTTGCCACTACATTTAAATGCAGCAATTGACAAAAGTTAGAGAGAATACAGCACTGCAATTGCTCTCTGCTTATGCTTACGTCGAGCCAGCCTTCCAAACAGTTCCATTGAGTGGCGAGGTGAAGTAAAATGGCATGTCTTGCGCGGATACGAAAGCCAAAAGTGTGGCTAGGAGAATGGCCAGCAAAGCGTTGTTCTTATTCATCATGCTCAGTGTGAATAGAAGAAAGAAAAGATTATACAAGTTTTACGGTGTGCGACAAGGTATTTATAGCTGAAGACGAGCGCCCGGGTAATAATACCATTGTATCATCGAGATGGCCTTTGTGAATTGCCCTTCCAGGACACTCCTTAACATCGTTTTCAATTTGACCCTCTTTAAATCCTTTACCACCAGGCATCTATTACTTTTGTAGCTACACCGTACCCCCTTCTCCTTTTGCTGTCCACTTGTCAGTGATACCATATGGCTCCCCTCTCAATTACATGCAAAGATGAAAGCAGCAACCCTTGTGCAATTCTCTTGTGCCCTGTTTTCCAGAAGTTGAATTTGCGTAACAGTGTATCTTTTCTTTGCACGTGAGATCAAAACGTGATGATATCGCTCATGGCGGGAAACTTGCTCCTCTGCCCGTTAATTCGGGACATCGACACACACACTCCCCTTGAATTTGGACATAGTAAGTTTAATCGTTGTTATCCTTTAGATCAACAACGATTATTCCCCTTCTTTGCTCGATTTTAGAAACAGCATCCTGGGTCAAGGAGAAGTATGACAGGATCACTACTTGTTAGGAACAATTGTTATTAATTAAAAAATCAGGCGGCGGCAGTGACAAGGATGTAGAAGATCGAAAAGAGTGATCCAAACGTAAAAGTTCATCCTTCCATCTCTGTTGTTGTCTTATCTCTGACATGTATTGTTTGTGTTTCTGGCAAAATATCACAATCTACAATTTCCTGAATATGTAACTAGGGTGCTTTTGAGGGATAGATTGCTTATTGACATTCAATGCGCGATGTCCAAATATTCGTGGATTGGTACATGTCTGGTAAGCATCGGTTTGGTGTTCTTCCACTATCGAGTCAAGTAAACCACGTCGCGGTCGATGTTGAGCATGATCCATACTCTTCACTCTGCTACTGGATTGTAATTCCATACAAATTGCCGGCCCTTTCCTGATTTCTTGATCTTGGGTTCTGTTTCATGATCTTGAACTGGATGGGTTTCTTCTGGCAAAACAATGAGCTTTTCAGGTAGCTTTGTGCGCGGCCATTGATCGCCTGGCTTGCCGTCTGCGAGGATGCGCAACAGGGATTGATCGTGGTGGTAGTATGTAAAACAGCTGTCCATGGAATTTGCTGAGAAGGAAAAGAGGAGGAACAATACACTTTATTCGGCAGCTGATGAACACAAATTCTCGCGTGCAGCAGCAGTGCACGTTCGCCGCCGCTCTCTTTTTGTTGCGTTGCAATGCATATTGGCGGGTTTCGGTATACGAAATGGTGAATATATACTCGAGGATCAAAACTCGTATCCTCTCCTTTCTACTGGACTGCTGCCAAATAAGCCATTTAAAGGCGGAATTGTATTACTTTGAAACCACTCTCCATTTCGGGCTGTCATGCACGCTGTTCGCGTCGCTTTTTGAAATAAGACATTGACAGACAGTTCGTTGGTGCCTTTGGAGATCATATTCAGTGTATGCAGTGCAGCGAGAAGATATACACAAGTATTTTATATATGCACTCGTTTCGGATGCAAGCAAGGAACACAGCAAAAATGCATTTCTCCACAGCTGTACTGTATCATCATCCCACCACTGTTGTCAAGCAGAAATCTCACCGTTTGCTCAGATTTGAGTTCCCGCTCCTCGCTGGCACCAAAGTATCGTGGGCCAACATCCTTCCTTTTTTTCTCTCGACTTCATCATTCCACGATTATGAACGGCAGTCCCATTCCATCAGCGCCAAGTGCCTCTCCGCAACACAATGGGGTCCATTTGATGTCCGTAGAGGGCAAACGAATCCTTTGCACGGCGGACGTGCGAGGTATGCAAGTTGGATACGCTCGTTGCAACGTAACCTCTCCCCTCTCGAAGCTCAGGGCTCACTTTGACATTTACAGGCAACATCTCGCAACTCAACCAACTCGCACGCGAAACGCACGCCGACTATATTATACACACAGGCGACTTTGGCTTCTACGGTAAATTTTGCAAAGAGATATATGGACAACGTGTGGTTTTGTCGTTCCTTGATTGACGCGTAGTCACTCGTAATTGATAGATCGATCCAGTTTGGAGCGTATTAGCGATAGGTAAGCTTTCACAGTAGTATTTGTAGCTACCAGTACTCACATTGTCGGATAGGACCTTGAAGCATCTCGTTCAGTACAGCACATTAATACCACCGACCGTGCGCAAACGTCTGTCTACCTCACCGATCGACCAAGTACGCCGCACGATTGATCAATCACCTCAACCTTTTCTTTCCGAGTTCCCGGACTTTCTTGCTGGCGAAAAGTTACTCGATGTACCTGTTTACGCCGTATGGGGTGCCTGCGAGGATGTTGTCGTGCTGGAAAAGTTCAGATCACGAGAATACCAGATACACAATCTGTTCATCTTGGACGAGGCAACAACGTACGTTCTCGAAGTCGGCGGTGTGAGCTTGAGATTGTTTGGTCTCGGCGGTGCAGTCGTGCAGCACAAATTATTTGACAACGGAGAAGGTTTATTGGAATATCGCCCGTGTTTATATGGAAAGGCTGACCCGTGACCTATCATATCCAGGTTCCGACACTATTGCTGGCGGTCAAGGTACCATGTGGACCACAGCGCTGCAAATCGGTGAATTGGTCGAAACTGCACAGGAGGTAACAGAGAAAAAAATGCGTATCAATGTCGGCGTATTGGTGACGAATGGATTCCAGGTGTACGATCCCACAGAGACCCGCGTTCTCGTTACACACGCAAGCCCCGGTCGTGAAGGTTTGCTTGCACAGCTCGCATTAGTGCTGAGAGTACGTTGAAGCGTGGAGAGCGGAGAGCACATTGATCGGAGTGCACTGATGAGTTGTTCATGGTTTACAGGCAGATTTTACGATTTCCGCTGGCCTGCATTTCCGATACGGTATTTCCTACAACGAATTCTCTTGTCAACCCGACCAGGAGCATTACCGCAACCGATTGTTACAATCTCAGCGAAGCTTTATGCAGCTATGGGAAGCTATCAAGGATCAAGTAGAAAGCTACGTCGAGTAAGTTATTGCGTTGAAAAATGGATACATGAATAATATATCTGATGCAACGAGTAGCGATCGGCAAGCTGCGCTGCTGCAAAACGCACTGAGTGTGGTGAGGAGAGTACCGCCGTCTGTGCGCGCTCCAGGACAACCTGAAATGCTCTCACAATTTGCTCCACCCGATCGTGACGAACAAGCGTTTAAAAACATGTGGAATTTCAACTTGCCCGACGCTGCCTATGGCTGGGTGCTCTTAAACATAAATGACGGCAGAGTCAGCGCAGAAACACGCTCACAAGGCTTCAACTTTTCATACCGCAAGACAAATGCACAAATCCCACAAACGTCCTCACCAGCCATGTCTACCACCGGCATTATCCCTCCAGGCACTAATATTTCTATGGGAGGAGGATCATTAGAACAGAAACCAAACGAGTGGCAGCAAAATGCCGTTGAGCCTCGACCATCATCTGCCGAAAACGATTGGAAGGACAATGCAAGCGTCAAAGATAGTCCTAATCCAAACAGAAACTCAAAACGGATGAGCGTGGCAAGTATCTTACATCACCGCTGCTGGATCTATGCTGAAAAATACTCATACATTACAATATCTTTTAATAGCAACGGAACCCTTACGCAGTGTTTGTTGGTGGCATCGTTAATAATAATGTAAATGAAGAAGATATCCGTGAATTTTTCGGTCGCGAGACTGTATGTTTGCTACTGCTTGAACGCTAGGGCGTGAATCTAACATGTGCATTTAGGTCACAGCCGTCAGATTCCCACTAGATCAGACAACACAGCTCCCCAAGTCACACTGCTATGTTGATTTCACTGACCCGATAGCGCTGGAGAACGCCTTGATGAAGAATGGCCAGGTAAGATAGAATAATATTTTTAAGTACAGCGGATCCATGCTAACTGTGACGAAGATTCTGAAGGACAACAAATTGGTGATAAACCGACCTAACCAGCCTGATGGTCGAAACCGTGGAGGTCGCAACGGCCGTGGCCGCAGCTATCGAGGTGGACGAGCGGGCGACAATGTCAATAGAAATAGCACACGCGAACCATCCACCATCTCCGAAGTCTGATTGTTCCCTCACTGCTCGCCACCGTATCATAACCTACCTACATCATTTGTTTATTTCCTCTCTAAAATCTACCTGTCCAGTGTGTTGTTCTTCCTTTTTTATAAAAAAGTGCTACTTTCTTTACAGAAGAGCCTCAATCCATCCTTTGAACATGAAAATATGATATTTAATCATTCTTCATTGACTCGTCCACATTTACATCTTGTTCGGCAAGACAGCGGCGGGATCAACGATAGGGAACCGCCCTAGGGAGAACTGGAACAGGCATTTCAATGGCGGTTACGACGCCGACGATGACAGGACGAAGAACGGGTGCGTCTACGTTTGTGAGTCTTTTTCTTCTTGTTTCTGCCATGAGACGACTTGTGCTTTTTGCTGGCAGTAGCGGTGGTGGTGGCCGCAACGCTGGATGGCGTATGCGTCTTAGAAGGTACGGGCATGGTGGTAGGCATTGCTGTCCTCTTCTTGTCAGTTGCAGTAGTGGTTCTTCTTGGAGAAGCAGATCTACTAGTGGTGGTAGTTGAACTATTCGCAGAAGAGGAATTGATGCCCTGGTTCGTGTTCGTTTTGCCAGGCGTGTAGATCCCGTCGCAGTGAGCATTGTCAACAGTTTCCCACGTTGCGAAGGAGGCATCGTAACGCTGTCCAAACAAGTACTCGAAAGCAGGTATGCTTAGCTACAAAGGCAGCAGCAGCAGGATATCAATACCATGATTCCATCATTTACACTACTAAAGACCTACATCCAAACCTTGTCCGCCGAGATCAACAGCTAGCACGTAAATGTTCTTGGACTTGTCCTCGTTGGATACCTTGAGGCAGAGGTTGCAGGTAGCGGCGTTATCCATGTTCTGCACAGCAGTGATACGCGCAAGGTTGAGCTCGGCGTAAGGCATGCCGCAAGACGGCGGATTGTTCTGCAATGCATGAGAAGCTAAACATGGATGATAGCGATGATGGCATAAATGAATACAGGTTTTCTAAGCTTACATATGCATTTATAAACACTTACGCAATCCATAGTAATCCTGTGGAGTGATCTTGCCACTGCCTTGCAAAGTGGCGGCCAGCACCAATCGAGAAAACAGACAGAGTAATGGTACAAGGAGCGTCGATAGCTGGATGGCGTGCATATCTTCACTTTTAAGTAATATACACGCACAGGATGAATGAATGGAATGGGGGAGGAGGAGGTTGAGGCAAGCTTTTTCGTTGGTGTAGATGAAAGAAGAAAGAAGGACCGACTGGATCTTTTATATACCCTGATGATGGTGTTTTCGGTAACGTTCGTGACGGCGATCATGCAACTGACAGCGCGCATTTAGCATTGTGAGCTAGCAGAGCAGGTGCTTTGGCCATGATTGGCTGCTCTCGCTGATCCTCCATAAATTTTCAATCAATGCTGAATATTTCGCCAAAAGATTAAAGTTTGGCAGAGCTTTCTGTGTTACCCATCAAATATACACCTATATCACCGTTCAAGTAAACGATGTAGTCGAGGATCCAGGAAGCCTCGTTACGTTGGCCGAGGATCGTAATAAATTTTCAGGTCTACGCCTGCAAGCAAGACAGCCGCCTCCTAGTGTAGAGTTTGCATCAATCTACAGTATTACTTCAGCTCCAGTGACGACATACAGTAAACAACCTTGGACGACACATTCAGGCTCTCAGTGCAATCGGGATATGAGGGTGGGTAATACATTATCCACGCGCAATTAAACTTTTCGAATTGAATATGCACAACATCTATACCGAGCGCCGGGCTCATACAAAGCTTGTATGTCTCGCATGCACGTCACACACACTGTATGTAATCCATAGTTCAAATTGCTTGTGTTACATACATGCTTGACATTTTAAGTCGCTGCAACTTTCGAACACTGTACACAATGCGGTCGCTGCTAGTAGGAGCATGGTAGGATGGGATGATCCAGGTATGTGCAGCCAGTAATTTCCTGAAGACTCCTGTACATAAATGATTATTGGTATGTATTGCGACCTTAATGGAAGAAAAAATTATCTTGTCGCAAAGTTATTAGGCGTATACCTCTGCTATTACTAAAATTTATTTTTTTAGGATGCTAGGCCCGTAGGAAAAAAGGCAATAGCAGGTGTTGAGTGCTGTTGTAGGTAACAGCTCCACCCAGTACCCTGTTGAATGTTTCTTTTCCAGAACAACTGTTATTCACAATGAGTATCGGTCTTGTCCGTTCTCTAAGAGTCGCCATATTCTGCTTTTTATCCATTCTAGACTCACAACCACGCAATTCGATATATTCGATGCTCGGAACGTTGGCCAGAATTACAGCAGCCTCGTCGCCGTCTAGGACTGTATCCATACGCGCAGTGGATAGCACGGAACTTTTCAGATCGTCTACAAAGCTTCTGGTGATGGTGATGGGAGCATTGAAATGGCTCAGGCATAATTTTCGTAGCTCTCGTAAACCGCTTAGAGCTGTTATCATATCTTCAACCAAGTGGTGCGTGGTCTTTCTAGTGCAATCTGTGACATGTTCGACGATATCAAGAGACTGTAAGCTGACAGTTGTGGATGCAAATCGTTGTAAACCTGGTATATTGATTCTGTGACAACATGCTAGCTGCAAATGTATCAAATGTTTCATCGAACCCAAAGCATCAAATAAAGCATCGTCTACGAGATCAATTGCTTCCAGTTCAAGTAACTCAACGTTGGGACTCGTTTGCAATATACGTATGATTGACTTGGTAGGTATGTTACGGATGACGTTGAAGTCGTACGTTCCTCGGATGCGCAAGCGTCAAATGTGGGAAACCTCCCAAATCCTTCAGTGTTTTCCAGCTTGCTCCTCTGATTCCATCGCTAGTGAGTCTTAATACTTTCAAGTTGTTACGCAAATGCTGCAATATCGATACAAATCCATTGACCAATCTGCTCTTCGTGATAACGCACATATTTTGGTATCTCCGCCCTGCGTCTAAATCGGTATATCCGAACAGAGGTTTTCTGGTGGTTGTCGTAAACAAAAGTATCGAGCTGCGGGCAGTTTCGAAGCACCATACTTGATAATTCCTCCTCAGAAACGTTCTCAAAATTGCCAGATTGTAGGTATAAATGACGCAATTCCGGGCAGCGTTCGAGTAGCAGGCGTGTGGCGTCGTATAGATGCGGATATGGATCGTCCTCCATCCGAAAATCACCGAACTCGTCGTCCTCATCCTCGGTAGGGCTATGGCGAACTATAAATCGAAGGCTCTGCAGTCGCAAGTTCTCTGTAAGCTCAGCCATGATATCTCGAAACTCTTGACATGCGTCAAGAATCAAGTCGCTGTGAGATCAAGGAAGCGCAGATGGACACATTCTTTGAGAGCTATTTCGAGTAGACGATTGGATAATGATACAGGAATCAAGACTTCATTGCAGGATATTTTCAGCGCAGTCAGGGTCTGTAGATTCGGATGAGGCAGGGATGGCACGTATGGAACATAGAGATTTCCATCCTCTACTATGGCAACCACTTCTGTACAGTAATCGCCAGTTAGATATTATCAAAACTTAATGACATTAAAATTACATTATGCACTTGCCTAATTCCTGGATGCCAGAAACTGCATAATCAAATGCTTGCAATAAGCGCACCGTTGCATCGTTATCGTCTTCGCTAAAAGGGAGACTTTTTGCAAAGGTTTGCCCACAAGCATCGGTACTCTTCTGCTGGTTAGCCAAGCATCGTCCACATTTTTCCACAATTTTGGCCATTTTGATATCGTTTCATTCCAAGCCTTGCATACGAGCCTGCATCGCAAGAGTTCAGGTAAGCAAAGATGGGACAGTATTTGATCAACGACTTCGTAAGGCAGTTTAGGAAGAGATACGCTGACTGATATGTTTAGTTGTTCTTCAAAGTGGTGTTTCGACGACTCCAGTTGCTTGTAAAGGCTGTCATCGCTTGGTATGTCTTTCATCGCCTTGTGGAACACCAACAAAGTTTTCCGCGTATCGCCTTGTTTCCAAAGTAGATTTGCGAGCCGAAGATATCCAAGAGCCATGTGTGGTGACAAGCGTATAGCTTCTTTGGCGTCCTCTATTGCCACCGCTAGACCTCCAAGCTTCTCCATCACGCATGATCTGTAAAGGAGTGCGAATACCATTTCCCTCTCTATCGTTCTGACATGTCGTTGGAAGTCTCGACTGCAGCGATGTACTCGCCATTTTGCAAGCTGCTTTTGCCTGCAGAGAACTGTGCAGAGTATTGGGCATACTGATCATGGTTCATCAATTGCATTGATCCATTCGGAATTCGTATAGGCTGGTCGTCATGCTGGATATGCAAAAGAGAAACTTTATGCCGCGCGTATGATATGCATACTACCACCAGATAGTAGCCACTCCCTCGGATAAACAATAACCGCCTATGCACTTTTTTGTCTGTTAAAGCAAGCGTTGAAAGAATATATAGACGTTGCATCTATTACAAGCTACGAGTAGAGTTTCTTTGAAACGTCAAATTCAGCTCCATGAAACCAGACAGAAGGCATGAACCGTACTGGATATGCATACACGTTAACAAGGAAATTAGAAAAAAGAAGGCCCGTTAGGTTCGGCAACTGCTTTATCCTGTGCAAAAAGAGGCGCCATGCTCTTTGGCGAATGGGAACCACGAGAGAGTACAAAGCCATCATTCTTTTTATTTAAGCTACGTTCATGCTAAAAATTTAACTGCGCAAATTTTCGATGCATTTGTACACTTCTTCTCGTGATACTTGATCCTTCGCTTCTTTTAAAATTTAGTGCAATAATAAATATAAAGATAAAAGTAAGAATAATGAGAATATCGTCAGCTTGAACAGCAGTATTAAGTTTTCGTATGTCGTTGTAGCCTTGATGTATGGCGTTCCGTCTATTCCTTTAATTTATGCCTTCAAAATCTGCTCGTGAAGATCGTAAGTTCCAGTTATCCGACTTATTCCATTCCGTCTGTTCTGCATTGGCGCTTGGTTCAGAGGTTTAAAGCGTATTGCTGTCATAGATCTATTGAATTTAAGAAATACTCTAATGCAAGTTTAATTGAATCCTCCTTCGGCTCGGATTGCAGATCGGGCGTGATCATATCGGTGGAATTCTGATAGTAAGAAGGATAGACCTCTGGATGCTCGAGATTGCTGTGCTCTTTAGGCAATTCCGATGGAAATAACTTGTAGTCATCGAAGGAGTCTGGGTGGGAAAGAGCCGCGCTTATCGCGACTATGCAGTAAATGCCATTGTTAAGCTGCTTGATCCTAAGCAGGACGCAATCGTGCCGTTTACCTTCTGATGAATATTCTACCTCCTCTTCTGGCGGCGATTCAAACTGTTGCATGATTTTGGTCTGAACACGATCAAGTATCTTTTGAGAGAAAACTTTGCCGTCGCGCCAGATCTGCAACACTCTATTGATGCGTGCCTAAGTACGAGCAAACAGGATTAATGCGGCGGTGCTTTTTTTCCTGGTATCCTAAGACACAAACTTTGTCTTTGGGCATGCAGTGATCGAATAAGTTGTCAAGAGCACCGTGGTAAAGAACGACCGAGAAACGTCGTCGATACGCAGATGCGGCTGATTCATGCTTTTTGCTGTTTGCCTTTTTGATAATATCATTTATCACGAACAAGCCAACTACTCTGTAGGCAGCCGGTGCTTTCTCAATGAAACGAATAATTGAATGCACAATGTAGTATCGGTGCTAACAAGAATATTACTTGTGTAAGATCACTGCGCAAAAGAAAACAGGAGTGGTTATAAGTTACATACTTCCTTGTGCTCCAATGCATATTCTCGTATGCGATTGATCTTTGAGGCGGAAACAGGAAGCCTGGCATTCAAAAGGTCTTTGATTTCCTTGTCAAAGTCGTCGCCCGACCACGATAGTCTTTTGCTCATATTGGTACTGATGTACGCTGGTATGGTCAGAAAGAAAAAAATAAATAAAGAAGAAAGGACTAGAAAATAAAATACAAGTCACTTTGCGAGTTAATGATCTACCCCAACTGCAGCTACTCCACGGAACACAATGAAAATAATGCTCGGGTTTGCCCTGCCCCTCCTGATCCTGATGGTTCTATATATGGAGTTTGAAAAGTTACTTCTTGTCAGGTACGGCGTAGGAAGTTTCCCTACTCGATCACGACAAGAATCAAGCATGTTGCAAAGCAAAATGTTATAAAGTTATTGGTGATATCAGTACAGCGTGCCAAAGATTGTTTGGAGCGCGTAAAGCCAATCAGAGAATCAAATCAAGACTGTTCGAAGCTTGAGAGTGCAAGAGCAAGTTTATCAGAAGAAAGAAAGAGGGTCTCTTATTTTTTTTGTTTTTTTTTTTTTTGAAAATTGTGAACTGGTCATGACTTTCGCTGGGGTGACCCGGTCCTTTTACAGTATTTCCAAAGTTACATATCGTATGCGGGGAGAAAAGATGGTGTGGACTTCCAGTTTTCATTTTCGCATTTTCTTATGAGTTATCAATTTCTGCACGAAGATGGAAGCGGGAAAATAATTGATGATAACGTAGAAGAGGTAAATTGGAGGCCATTTTATTTTCATTTATTGAATACATAATAAAAAAGTGGAAAGCTTTAGGCATAAGAAGAGAGTTATTACATAATGTGTGCTGTATAATAAAATGATAAAATAAAAGAAAAGCCACGCTAACTACTTCCTATAGTTGATGGAGCAGATGTTGGATGTTGAAAGGAGGGAAGGTGAACCGTTGATTCTACACTATGTAGTTCGTGAAGAAGGAAAATGTTGATGATATCGTCCAAGCACAAGACCATCAATGGTAGTTCATCTTGTGTCGAGGGTAACTTGAAGCTTCCAATTTCAGTTACCGTGTACAACTTGTCGTACCCAAGGTGCATATCATACAATTAAATTTTCGTGCCTACACAGGCACAAATAATGAATAAATCATGACAGTATTATGAGGCATATGAAAACTTGAACATACCAATAGCTTGAAAACAAATGGCCACGTTCAAGCTTTTGTTGTCGATGGCATCCTTTGTAAACAGAGAGAGTCGATAAAATTCCAACATAAAGTCTTTTCTATTTTTGAGGCTCTTTATCGTTTTAACTTTTCCAAACTCCGTCTCGTACCAGTATTGATAGGACAGACACTGATCCATTTCGTAATCAGGCCTGTTTCTGTCGACTACTTGTAGATTGGAACTATACAGAAGGAGCAAACACGTTAGTGATACAACATATTCATATACAGTAGATGATAATCATGTATCTTTTTTCCCTTTCTCAATGACTATTCGAACGTTGATTTCCAAAAAGGCTTCGGACAAATGACAATGGCACGAATTGCTCTGGCTTCATGAAGTGCTCCTGAACTGCTTCGAGACATGGCCAGATACACCGATGATTTTAACTGCTTTCCGATCGCTCGATGCCGTTGCCATTCTTCGGGAAGATATGCTTCGTACTAGGCGACAAAAAGATTCAGATTATGTGTGTGAATGCTTCCGAATGGAAACATTTACAATTGATACAATATCCCTTGAGGAGCATCGAAGCGGCGATCTTGACGATCAGGGCGTTGTGGAATGGTGAAGACAAGGAGAATGAAACGGACTCACGCATCATCTCCGATCCGGTAAAGTTGCATAAACCGTGGATAGATAGAAGAGGGATTGAAAGTCAACGGGAGCGGTGTTCTATAAAAGTTAAAGGGAGTGAAATTAAAGAGGTTTAACAGTGTATGCGTAACATATTTCTTTGTGCAGAATACAATGAACCAAGAGCAGCATTGTATTCATTGACGACTGTCTTTACCCATTGAAAAAAATGGCCATAAGATAAATTATACAAAATGCGTCGTACCTTTGGCAATTTTATTTTTACTACAAGCAGTGAACAAATAGGAACAAGTAAAAGTAAAGAGGCAAAGAATGGGTGTGCGGGTACATGAGGGTAAGAAGAAATTTACAGTTTGCTGTCACGGTTAGCAGCAGCGTTGAGCTCAACTGCAGCAGCAGCGATGGCGATCTCGTTGCGTTCGACAACGCGGGTCTGGAAGATAACTTTGTTGCCTTCCTTCCACATGGAGGTCTCGAGGGTTTCTCCAGGGAAGACATGCTTGGCGAAACGTGCCTTGATGTTCTTAAAGTTTGCAGGGTCGTTGTTAGCAAAGGTCTTCAAGACATGCTTGGCAGAGATACCAAAGGAGCAGAGACCGTGCAAAATAGGTACATCGAAACCACCCTGTGGACAAATTGGTTAGCATTTATGTAAACAGGATATTACCAAAGCGATATAACTTACCACAGCAGACATCTGAGGATCAATGTGCAAGGGGTTGTAGTCACCGCTCAAACGGTACAAGGCAGCCTGGTCTTCGTTGGTCTTTTCAGTGACAACGGCGTCAGGCTTGCGGTTTGGAGGAGTGTTGGCGGCAGTGGCAGCACCGCGGTCAGCACCCTTCTTGGGGCCACCAAATCCACCGGATCCACGGATGAAGAGAGTGAACTGGTTCTCGAACAAAACTTCGCCGGATTCATCCTTGGTGGTGACAGACAAGACAACAGAGGCACCCTTGCCCTTATCGAGGATTTCAATGACGCGGGCATCAGAGACAAGCTTGCCGCTGGTGGGGATAGGCTTCTTGAGTTCAAGGAATTGCTCACCGTGCAACAACATCATCTGCCAGAAAATTGAAGGGTTGAGTATATATGTTTTCCAGTGCTCGGATACACACTTACGGGGTTGAAGTTTGGAAGAATGTCACCGAATGGAAGAGAGGACATAATGGAGAAAGAGGGGATGACACCAAAGGTAGGCAAAGTGGAGAACTCGGTGTCGTTTTCATAGACATACTTCAAATCAGTGCGCTTGCAGCCGACACCAAGGGCATAGAGGATAACTTCACGTTCGCCATATTCAAAGGTGGTGGTATCAAACTTGATCTTCTTGGCAGCCTCAATGTCAACAGTGCCTTCAGGCTTCTTTTCCTCCTCTTCAGCGACGTTGGAGAAGTTCTCCATAACAGCTTGGAAGGATTCTTGAGTGGTTTCGGGGTTGGTAGCACGGCCATCCTCAAAGTCGGTGATACGAGGCCAAGCTTCAGCAATTTGCTCTGGCGAAAGAGGACGGTTGGTGGGGAAGCCAACGCCACCGGTGCGTTGCCAGCGGACCTTGGCAATCCAACCGCTGCCAACTTCAAAGATGCTGCCGGTTTCCTCGTTGCTGCTGTGAGCGAGGTAGCCGACGAGAGGAGCGACGTATTCGGGCTTGAAGGCCTCGACCATCTCGGGAGGCATAATGGTAGCAGTCATACGGGTACCAGCGTTGGGAGCAATGACGTTGCAGATAATGTTCTTGCGCTGGCCTTCAAGGGCAAGCGTCTTGGTGAGACCAACAATACCGAGTTTGGCAGCGCTGTAGTTGGTCTGACCAAAGTTGCCATACAGACCGACGGCCGAAGCAGTGTTAATGATACGACCGTACTTTTGCTTGGTAAGGTGGGGCCAGGCAGCCTTGATAACTAGATTGTTCCAAGATATATTCTTTCAGCACATTGTATGATTCTGCAATAATGGGTTTTCGCTTACCCTTGTAGGTACCACGCAAGTGGACGCGGTGGACAAGATCCCAATCTTGGTCAGTCATGCGGATGAAGGACTTGTCACGGAGGATACCAGCGTTGTTGACAATGATATCAATGCGGCCGAATGCCTTGAGGGCAGTCTCGACAACCTTCTCACCATCCTCAACAGAGTCGTAGTTGGCGACAGCCTTACCGCCAGCCTTGCGGATTTCATCAACAACAACGTCAGCAGCACGCTTGTCAGCGCCTTGGCCAGTGTGGGAACCACCGAGATCGTTGACGACTGATAAAATATTCACGTGAGTTTATGTGTATGCATGTTTCCTTGTAGAAGCCAATTACATACCAACAGAAGCACCGAGCTTGCCAAACATCAAAGCGTAAGCACGGCCCAATCCACCGCCGGCACCGGTAACGATAGCGACCTGTAAAACCGAAATCAGTCAACAGGGTGATATGCGACGAGTGAAACATAGGATTTAAAAAATACATTACCTGACCATCGAAGCGAAGAGGTTCAGCCTTGGGGTTAGGTCCAGAGGCCTTCGCACGCTCGAGCAAGCCGACGAAATCGGTATCAGTGATGGAAGAGGGGTATTCGACGTTCTTTTCAAAGTCGGTGATCTCATCCCACTTGGCACCGACTGCAGCGGGATCAAAGGTCTCGTCAGCCTTGAAGACGCTGCCAGCGGATCGTTCCCAGCGCAGTTTGGAGACGTAGCCACCACCGGCTTCGAAGATACCGCCGTTCTCTTCGGTGTTTTCGTGGCAGAGATAGCCGACAACAGGGCAGATGAATTCAGGCTTGAGGGATGCTAGGACTTCGGGAGGCATGATGGTTTCGGTCCTACATCCAAAGTTAACAACAACGAGGTATACATGTGAGTAACTTTTTCAATGCTTACATTCGAGAAGCAGCCATGGGGGCAATAGTGTTGCAGTGGATGTTGTACTTTGCACCTTCACGTGCCAAAGAGTTGCTGAAGCTGGCAAGGGCCAACTTGGCAGCACTATAGTTAGCCTGACCAAAATTGCCATACAGACCAGCTGCAGAGGCAGTCATGATGATACGGCCATACTTTTGCTCTTTCATGATAGGAAAAGCTGCCTTTGTGACGGCGTAGGAGCCCTTGACGTGCACAGCCTGGATAAGATCCCAGTCAGCGTCCGTCATGCGGGCAAAGGTCTTGTCACGGAGAATTCCGGCATTGTTGATAACAATGTCGACGCGGCCAAAGGCCTTCATGGCGGTATCGACAATCTTGTGACCATCGGTGACGGAATCGTAGTTTGCAACAGCCTTGCCACCGGCCTTGCGAATCTCTTCTACAACGACATCGGCAGCCTTGGAGCTGGCACCGTCGCCAGTGTGCGAAGCACCAAGGTCGTTCACAACAACGCTGGCACCACGGTTAGCAAAGAAGAGGGCATAGGCTCTACCGAGACCTGTGGGTCGTGTCAGAGAGACAGAGAAGGCTGTTGGTGTGTGTTCGCTTGGTATGTAAACTCACCTCCTCCAGCACCGGTGACGATTACAACACGGCCGTCGTATCTGATATCGTTTGGCATATTTTTTGTGTGAACTGGGAAGAAAAACAATGTGGGGTAGAAAACGGCAAGCAGATATAGAATTCGGGTTGTCCTCCTTCACATGCAAGTCGTGTCACTTGGCGGAGAACCACATGTCGTGGATTTTCGATATGTCAGCTTGAAGTCCCTGCAAGGGCGCCGGCGCATCAAAACAGCATACATTGCTTCATTCTATATCTCCTGAGAGAGCTGTAACTTTTACAAACAATCAAGCACAATCTTTGCGCCTTTTTGCCGTCTCAAAGACTGTTACGAGTGTGCATGCAGTAGTCAGCTTCTGTCCCATCCTCCAAAACAGGAAAATTCAAGTTTGGTCATTCGTCCCCCGCAGCAAAAGCTCTTCTTTTAGGTTCCACGATCTCCACATGCAAAAAAAGACTATTTGTTGGATACTTTCGGAGCAATGCATGTAGCGTCAAATCTAAAAAAATATACAGCATATGAATCGGTAGTCTTTACCGCTTCAAAAATCTTCAACATTAAATACAGATACGGTGCATATTGCTTCTTGCTTTTTTGCTCCTTATGCTTTATTGGTTCATGATCATGGCTATTCCTGATTTAAAGAGTTTCCATTGTAAAGTTGGCGATCATCGTTATCATCATCAAATTCACTGCGTCGCAGCGTGTTCACGTTGCTCCTATATAGAAGGGACTTAGCAATCCGGCCATAGCAATGCAATGGCCCGTACTTACCGCCCAGATGAGCTTGATCCTCCTCCCAGTGTGTATCCATTCGTGCGAGAGTCCGAAGAAGAAGAGGACGCAGGGAAAGCGCCAGGTGAAGGTGAAGCTGCCGACGACGATGCCGGTTCTGCTGGGAACATGGCATACAGTAAACCGGAAGCTGTCGAACCTACAGCCGACAAGGCACCGTAGGCAAGGCCACCAGCCGAATAAACATAATCCATCCATCCGCCTGACGATGATCGACTACCAGCATACGCATCGCTAACGTTCTTGATGCTTTTCATGATAAGCGTTGCGCTCGGACACAGTTCCAACTCACGCAGCGTACGTTGCTCGTCCATGATACTAAATTGTCGTGTAGGGAACTGTGCGAGAAGTTTGTATGGCTGATCGCCATCAGTCCTGTTCTGTCGTTGGGTGTGGTTAGGAAGTGTATATGGATATGTCTTGGGAGATATCTCTACCTGATCTACCCATTCTTTTACATTGCCGAGTGTAGCCGTTGCTTGTTTATTATGATCCGTGTAAGCCATTCCTGTATATACGAACCAAGTCCATCTTTTGCTTACCATCAAACTGGTTACGCATTGTCGATCCATCCAGCTGTCGTATACTCAAGTTGCTGAAATCATGCGAACTTGCAGAACTGTTATCCGAATTCCCGTCAATGTTTCGAATCTCGCTTTTGACATATTGTGTATTTTTACCTTGATCGTTTTCCTCCTCGCTCTGAAGACAATACAGAATTGTTTCTCTCTCGTCGTTTCTGTTCTGCTTGTCTGGCCGCTAACTGTTCAGCTCGATCCCTCGCAATTTGTTCTCTTATCCTCTTGCGATGCTCCTCTTCTTCTTTCTTTTCCTTTTTCAGCTTTTCAAAATACAGTTTGTTCTGTCGGTTTTCCAGTTCCTCCCTCGTCTTTTGCATCTCTTTGCCTTCTTGTCTCCGTTTCAGCTCTCTTTCCTTGACTTGCTGTATGTGTTTGGTTACAAACTGGGATGGTTTTGCGAATGCAAGTTTATATGCATCATTACTTGCCTGCTTCTCTTGCTCTTCCCTTTTCTGTCGCGCTTGCTCCATTTGCTTCTTCAATCTTGGAATAAACCAGTTTAGTCCCACGTCGCATGATGATGGACGCGATCTGTAAGAACGTTGCTTACTTTTCTTTCTTTGCCGCCTCATCATCTTGCAATACCGCCGATGTGCTCGCAGTTGTCGTTGGAGGCTCTGACGTTAAGCCTGCCGATGCTGATGCCAACGTTGTGGATGATGAAGGTTGAGAGATAGGTTGGGAAGACGAGGAGGAGGTAGGAGGAGGAGGAGTAGGATTGGTAACGTTGTGTTCTTCGCCGGTGCTGCTGTTGAGAGCCTCGATCTTTTCAACGATTGTCTCGGGCGTTGCATCGTGCACGACAAAATCCTTGATTGTGCCTTGTCTGAACAGTTCGAGTCAAGTGATGACGATGCCATAGTTTCATCTGATAGATGTGTAACATACTTCATAATATACAGTATAGGAACATGGTAAGTAGGGTCTACATACATGTCAGTTTGATCAATAAACAGCTACAATCAGTAGATAGATCGTGATAGAGTAACATACACACTTGCTGGAACATTTTTGCATTATCACTCGATGTATGCATGCGTAGAGCGACCGTCGTGGATTTCAAGGCACTCCGTACCTAAACATAACGCCAGGTTAACGGAAACGAGATACGTGGATATTCTTACACATTATATTCAACCTTTTCATTTTCCAGAGTTTTGCTTAAGGTTTGGCATTTGTCCGAGTCGTCTATTTCCAGGCACAACACTGGGTGAGTATAACCAGGAACAAAGAAGAGCATTTCCTTTTTTTCTTAATCGCCACCATACCGTAAATGTATGCGATGAACAGACAGTTGCGTGCATTCACCAATGAAATGGCTTCTGCCACTGGGCCATCAAACCAGACGCTCGTGTCAGGGCTACTCATCTTTGTCCTTTTGTGCTCTGCTCTGCTGCTGTGCGTCTAAGCGAGGGAAAAGGACGAAGGCAAGGTTTCATATGCTAAAGTCCCGCCGCTGCTACTGGATCTGATTACCCCGCACGCACGCGCACCCGTTCGTTCAATGCAGATAGACAGTGACAGCAAGCCATGTTATGCGGCTTGGAGTTTTTTATAATGTAAAAAATGTGCTCAAAACTTAGGAATAAGAAAAAAATGGGATACAACATTATTGAACGTTGGGAGGTGGTGGAGTGGGAGGATGTTGATGAGCAGTGGGATTATCACTATGGTGATGGTGGGTGGTGTCATCTACGACATCGTTGTTGTTGTTGTTGTTGTTGTTGTTGTTGTTGTTATGGGTGGCAGCAGTAGCAGTAGCAGCGGTGTTAGCGCCAGGAGCGGCAGGCACTTGCTGTTGATTTCCAAACCGAAACTGCCGCATGTACACGAGCCATCCAACGAGGATACAGAGACTGAGGATCATTAGACTTTCAATCAACTCGTCTTCTTCCGAGTATTCTTCATCGTCATCACCAAACTCGTCGCGTCCGTATCCACCTGTCTCCATGTAATCCTCGCCTTCTTCGCGTTCAAGTCTTTTCATATGCTTGCTGTACTTTCGACGTAACTCTTCCTCGGAACTGATTTCCCACTTGGCTCGCTCGTGCTCGAATGCTTCAATTTCCTTTCGTCGCCGAGCTTCCTGCTGCGCCTGTGCGGCAGCCTTTTGTTCGTCGTAGCGTGCTCTCGCGGCTTCGTCTTCCCAGCCATCATTTTCTGTGTTCTCTTGAGCCCACGCCTTGCCTGCATCGGCACCTGTAATCCATCCCCAGTAATATCTTAAGTACAATCTGGCCAGCGATAGCTTGACTGGAAGATATGCATCCGCGCTGGTCGCGAGAGCAGTGTCGTAGGAACGCTTCGCAAGATGGAAATCCTGTGTGACACCTAGCCCGTTTTCATACATCCAGCCAAGATTCCACATTGCCATGGGAGACAGCTCAACTTCGGCTGCAATCCTGTAGCAAGCGGCTGCCTTTTCATAATCTACGGGCGTACCGATACCTCGGAAGTAATAATCTCCCATCTTGACACGTGCGTCCACGTTGTTTTGGTTTGCAGAGCGCGACCAATAAATGAGCGCATCCTGTTCCGCTTTTTGGTTTGCTTTTGGAGACTCTGTCAAGCCAAAGTAGTCGGTGAGTTTGAAGAATCGGGTATCTATTGTCGCAAATGATAAGTATTTCTATCCAAGCATTTTGTCCCTGAGTCAAAATGATACCTGTATCCAAAAGATAGGCAACGTTAGATTGCGCAATTTCGTAGCCTCGCTCAGCTGCTTGCATATAATGCAGCAAAGCTCCTTCAGTGTCGCCATCCATGTACGCAGCGTAGGCCTTCTCAACGGATGGATTCTCCCAATCACCACGTTCCGCAATTGCCTTGTAATACTATGGATAGTTTCTAAATACTTCTTTCAAAAGACTTTACACTTGCTTACCAAGATACTTACTGATACTGCAACCTGGCACGATGCCTTGACACCGATACCTGCATGGTTCAGCTGTGCGAGATACCAGTATGCTAGCAGATGCTTCGACTCCGCTGCCATGTTGAACAGTTGGATCGCAATGGGTAAGGTGGCGTCTTGCTTTGCATATTCAATTGCAAGGTGCACTTGCGCATCAGGATTCTCTTGCTTGGCAGAACGCTTGAAATAATCGATAGCCTTCTCGCGGTCCTGTAAGATAAAAACTGGTAAGTTATCGATCATTCATTTTGAATAGTTTACAGTTGTTGTAATAGCTTGCCTTTGGCACGACGATACCGTTAAGATACATCATTCCAAGTCCATTTAGAGCGATTGGGTCGTTCAGTTTGGAACCAAGCTCGAACCATTTGTAAGCCATCTCTTCATCTTGCTCGACACCTTCGCCGCGCCAATACATTTTGCCAAGATATCCAGCTGCCTGGCCAATAGCTTGACCGTGCCTGTTGTCCCGCTTGGCTTTGCTCAGAATGGCTTCTGTCACTTTGCCGTCCGGCAGCTTTTCGATTACTTGTCGGAAGAAGTACAGTGCTTCGCTGAAATCCTGCGGTATACTACGCGTGCCTTGGTAATATATTTGACCGAGCATGATCTACAACAGAAAATTGTTTATCAATAAAGATCTTGTTTAATTTCAACAGTACAGTCAATTTACCTGCGCCTCGAAATCCCGTTTCGTTTGTGCTAGATATCGCCAGTACTGCAAAACTTCCTGAATGCTGACAGAGTTCTCGTTGCCGCCAGCGCCGCGATGTCTTTTGTCTGTCATGACGCTTGCACCGTAGCCGTACACTCCGCCCTTTTCATCTGACAAGCGTACCTTGGGAAGTGGAGGAAAGTGGCCACCAGGAGGACCTGACAGAAAATAACTGATGGCTGCCCCATTGATGGTTTGCGGATTTAATAATTTCGATTGGTTTCGCATAACGAACTGTATTCCGTTACCTTTTTCAGCCACTCGCTTATAATAATAGGCAGCGTCTACGCATTTTTGTTCCGTTCCAATGCCATATAGGTATCGATATCCGAGCGTCATCTCTGCAGCCGTGTCATCTCCGTGTGCTGCAAACGTGTGGTATAAGAAAGCCTTGGCTTGGTCTCTTTCGACAGCATCTCCAATTCCAGTTGCGTACATAAATCCAACCATCTGCTGCGCCGTTGCGTTTCCTGTTGAGGCTAGAGACTGGTAGTATTTGAATGCTTTTCGATAATCTCGCGGATGGGTGTATTTTGCATACTGAAAATTGCAAAGAGTAAGCATCGACTTTACACAGCCGTGAATAGGAATTTTATCTTACAAAGTTCATATCGGCCAATGCCAGCATCGCATCCTTGTTTCCATAGGTATCTGCTGCCTTCTCCAGCATTCGTGTTGCCAAATCCAGCGGGTCATCTTCATCTTTGCGGTCGTATCTACTGCTCTCCTTTTCATTTACATGACTGTTTATGTCGACTTGATCATCGCTTGTCCAAAAAGATGTTATTGCATGTAGAACAGTCTGCAGCGCCAACTTTGTGGTTTCCAGCACCCCGCTGTCGTCCGCTAATTGGTTTGTGTTGGAGGATGTCGCCACTTGAGGTTTTTCCAATGGTGTCAGATGCTGCATCGCAACTCGATACAGCAATGCGCCTGCAAAAAAGTGATTGGTTATTTAATCATCCAATGTATGCTTTTTCCTTGGCAATATGTACCTTGTTCTTCGGGATCGAAATCGTATTGCTCGCGATCATACTGCGTTGACTGTAAACTGAAAACCTGTGGAAAACCGGGTTTGCATTAGCCGAGAGTGAGAGAGGGAAAGTGATTCTTGATCGCGCTCTTGGTACCTTTTGTTGCTGTTCCTGCTCGTCTGCTGCAAACGTTGTTGATATTACTCCTGCCAGCAGACCCAACCCTAGCACTGCGAGCGTTTCGTCAGCTGAACGAGTTCTTTCGCGTCAATGTGTCAGATTCTTACGGTACAAGCTTAATCTTTTTGGTCTCGCTCGAGGCGGCAGCAGCATAAAGAGGCAGGGAAACACTTGGTTTGGATTGATTCGTCCCGCTCACTCGCTCTGTGCGTGAAAAATCGGCCCGCTCTCAGCTGCTAATGTACTCTCTGTCTCTCTCTTTTTTATTTCAATGCTAGCACCACCCATTTTCCAAACCAACTATGAACATATTTCGTTTGATTTTGAGGAATTTATAAAGAATGAGCTAGGCCTCGATCTAAACAACCAAAATAAAAAAGAAGGTTGGTGAAATTGATCGTGATCAAATGTTGGAGTTGATTAGTGATCATTGACACGAACTTGGGATATATAAAAAGATGAGCAAGTATGTAAATACTATCTCAAGGGAGCATGCAGTCGAGGCATGCACTGCCAATATAAGCACACCAAGAACACCGAGCGCGACAAATCCGTCGTCTGCAAACATTGGCTCCGTGGTCTATGCAAGAAGGGCGACAGTTGCGAGTTTCTACACGTGTTCAACATGAAAAAGATGCCAGAGTGCTGGTTCTACTCGAAATATGGCGAATGCTGCAACGGCGATGAGTGTATGTATCTTCACATTGATCCTGAAAGCAAGCAGAAAGAGTGCCCTTGGTACGCACGTGGATTCTGTAAACATGGCAAGTATATATAACGTTTGGTACATGATATATTTCTAGCTAACATTGTTCTAAGGACCCAACTGTCGACACAAGCACGTTCGAAGAATGGTGTGCCAGAACTACATTACTGGTTTCTGTCCAGATGGATTGAACTGCCCGAACGGTCACCCGAAATACGAATTACCTACAATGTATCCGAATGAACCTGTCACTGCAACGGCAGGAGGAGCAGAGAATGCCAAGAGTGATGAGCAACGCATGCAAAGAGCGCAAGATCACCAGCAGCAGCAACAGCAACAGCAACAACAGCAACAGCAACAGGCACAACCGCAACGGACACATATCAATAGACCTCAAAGTGGATTCTATCGACCTATCGAGGAAGTTACATGTTTTAAATGCGGACAGCAAGGACATTACGCCAACAAGTGTCCAAATGGAAGAAATCCGCATATCCAGAATTACCGAAGATAAACCCAGGACAGCATACTATGCTTTGCAGTACATAGCTGATAACATTTATATGAACCCAATGCGCATACCAACGTAAAATCCGTCTTTTACTCATTGTATAAATGCCTTACATCCCATTTGCTCCTCCTTTCTATTTCTCCAGTAGTAATGGGCAGCATCGCAGTCTTCCGTTTGAAGCGAAAATGTATATGGTTTTTGTGATTTTTGCAAAATGCCGTTTTATTTGAACGATAGAAAGGGAACAAAAATATCGAAATGCGTGTGTGTGTGTGTGTGTGTTTTGTTAGGAATTACACTTATAATAAAACTGAACTGGTAGTAATACTACATATACTTCTTTTTTATCTACAAATTGTTGAAAGCAACAAGAAGCGTTCAAAATCGATTATCCGCCGAACGGCGCTCCCCTGGTGACAGCAGCGTCGTCGTCCTCGCGGTACCCGCCAGTCTCCAAACCACGGCGCAGACGCATACCTTCTTGGCCAAATGAGCTCTTGCTGCCCATGTTGTAAGCCTCGGCAGGCCCTTCCTTGTTCTCGACGCTGCTTTGGAAGGGCTGGGAGGGAAGGTGGTATTGGATACCAAGACGTTCCGAGTGTTCCTTGAGCTCGATCATGTAATTGTTGTGACGAAGCCAGCGTCCACCCATATCCTGCCAGTTCTGGGTATGCTCAAAGTAGAATGTAAGTGTTATACGGTTCTGGTTCTCGTATGTGATGATGTTCATAGAATTCGAGTTGGGGCGGTACAAGTGTGGGAACTGATTGCACCACTCGGTCATGTGATCGCGCAGATCAAGCATCTTCCAGGTAGGTGTAGAGAAGTCGACGTTGAGATCTGCAAAACAAAAGTATCAGGAACACCATCCGTCCTTTGTAAACATTTGCGTAAGATAATGTACCGATAGTTTCACCCGTGGGGCCGGTGCGGCGCACATTAATGATATACAGGGTAGACAGCACAGAGTTTTTAATGTACATGACTGAGCCATCCCATTTTCTGTAAACGATTTTTTTACGATTAGAAATATTATACAACCACAAGGATATATTGTCGTGTGGCAACTTACAGAAACGTGGATACATAGAGACCAACATTCTGGACGACCAGGTTTTCTGGGCCGATAAATACACGGTCGCCAGCATCGAACGGATGCTAACACCAAGGTCAATAGACTGGAGAGCATAAGTAGGATTGTATATACTTACTGTGACAAATACAAAAATGATAGATTCAAAAGCATCTTTGGCACTTCCACCGAAGATAAAGCTGGCAGCAATGAAAGCGCTCCAGAGGGGCATCAATTGCGTGCCGACATCCACACCGAACGCGGCGCACACAATGACAACCTGGAAGGAATAATTTTTAAACTTTAGCACCGTTCCTTAGCAACCGTGATTATCATCTTTTCTTACCCAGATAACAGCAAAGATGACCATGAAAATGATATCGAGCTTGCCGGTTGCCTGGGACAAGTCGCGCATAGATCGGGCCAGGTTCTTGCGTTCGCGGTAGATACGGATACAAGCAGACCGCAACTCCTGTTTGCTGATACTACCGTTTCCGTCGCGATCAAATAGCTGGAAGGCCTGAGACACCTCCTCGGGCGTGCGAAAATATGGTACGAAATCGGCTTCGACGATCGTGTCGCGACCTAAACCGCCGACAAGGTTCTGGTAGATGCGTTTGGCCAAAGCTTTGGCCTGGCGCGACGTTCCCCCCTGCGTCGCAGTGCCCTGAGAGGATGTGCCTGCACTGCGGATCTTATTGTAACCGCCCTTGATAAGCTTTCCAGGAATGGCCGTTGTTGAAATACCAAAATCGCGTGCACCGTTCAAGAACGATTTTTCATCTCCGGAGCGCCAGGTCATCCATGTGTTGTTTCGTGTCAACGGTGGTGGCGAGTCTGCGGTGGCGGCTGGTTTGTTCTTGTCTGGTACGACTTCATCCTGTTGTTTGTTATGTTGTTTACTTTTCTTGACATCCCTCAAACGTTTCGTCAGGTTGGACACGAAATCGGAGGATGCTGGCGGTTGCTGCCGTTGCTGCTGGTTTTGCTGTTGCTCTTCATTCACAGCAATCTTTTCATCATCCGAAATCGCCTTGTCGCGCTCTTCCAAAGGAGGTATAGCAATGAGCGTATCCATGTTCTGAGATGGAAAATGAACGTTGGCCCGGGTGTTGGCCTCGTCGGGCGCAGGACTGGTTGCACGCATGATGGATCGCATGGCATTTATGTCAGGGGTGGCGTTGCTTTGCTGTTGTTGCTGTTGTTGTCGATACGCAGACGCCGTTGCCGCCGCCGCCGATGGGATACCGTCATCTGCAGACATGGACCGAGTAGGCGGGGTCGGGCTCGCGGATGCATTGTTCTGCTTGTTCTGCTTGTTCCTTCGGATGCGTTTGAGTATGTGATCTTGAGGGTTTCGGCGTCTCACTTTCTTGAGCCTGTCAAGAATCTTGAGCGCCTTGTCGTTTTCGGCAATTCGATCGCCGTATGCTTTTCTAAATAGAAGGGCGGGTAGATACTCGTCAGTATACGATCAATGAAAATTTGTTGTACACACGGAGTTTAACCCCGGAGATTGTATCATACTTATGGAAGGAGGTAACTAAATAGGAATAGTTAATATCCCATCTGGATCGGCGCTGCAGCTTGTTGTCTTACCGATGAGCTGGAGGATAAACTTCTCAATGAACAACAGGAGCGCTAGAAAGAACACGCATTCCCAGATACTGTAAAATACATGCACGTATTTTGGGATAGGCTTGAAAGGCGGATTACCGACAGGCTGTAGATATATCATTTGCATAATAAACGCCCACGAGCCCCAATTCCAGGCGGAATTAAGCAAAAGTTTGATGTACAATCGCAGCGCCATATAGTACTGTGACAAAAAAAAAAAAAAAAAAAAAAAAAAAAAAAAAAAGAAATGTAAATATCGATGGTCTTATGTCAGCTGATCACAATAACACCACGCAAGAAGAAGATGAAGCTGATCACTTACGGAAAGCCGCATTCGAAGGACCTCGGTTGATTGCGGTCGCAGGATACCGACGATGCGCTTGATAGCCCACGGAACAAGCTCAACAATAAGCTGCAGCACGAGACCAATAAACCACATAAAGGAAAGCCAGGTAAACCACAGCTGGAGGTTGTACGAAACAAAGTTTTCGCGTCCCTTGTACACAACAAACACGGCAATGTCGACGCCGATGAACAATAGACCGAAGAGGATGATGCTTGCCCACGCAAGATAGGAGGAGCTTCGGGATAGACACAGCACGATCGCTCTGCCGGCCTTTTCATCCTTATCATGCTTGTCGTCATCCTCTTCATCCGCGCCACCCCAATCAAAGTCTTCTGCGTACGTGGTAACCAGGGCAGGACCTTGGTAACAACAAGATTAGAGTTTCATTTCTCTATCATTTTTCCACCTGCATCGATCCTGTTTACCAGCCAAAGTCTCTAGTGGTATCTCTGCAGGTATGCCGTCCTCGAGTATCAGTGTCGCCTCGTCGTCCGTCGAGTTGCGGGTCTGGATACTCTTTTCATCTGTGTCTCGGGAATCAAGTGGCGGTCTCCCGTCAAGGACCTCTACGTTCTTTTCGCTGGTGGGGATTGTCTCCTTTACAACAGTGTCGTCGTTCTCAGAGACAACGTCACTGGAGGATCGCCTACGAGTTGCTATATTTTTTCTCGGTTTATTAGATAAAACGGCCGTCCGCCCCATTTGCTTTGATCCCGCCTTACTCTCGAATTGACCAGGCGCATCCTCTGTGGACGGCTTATCACCCATGTCTAAGCTCAAAAATCAAAGGAAAAAAAGAGTTTATCAACAAAGATTGAGAATGGCGGGATACAGAGAAAGAAAAAAAGGGAAAAGACCAGTCTGTGGTCTCTCTGTGATTTTTTAGCGTCGTTTTTGACTCGATCGGCCTTGTGTTACTTGAACGTTCCTGGCTCGGGTTTTGGAACTTGCATGCATCTCAGCTTAAAAATTTTCTGCCAACTGCTATTTTCATCGCGGTCTATAATAGTAATCGCTCATTGTGTATGCTGAGACCCGTTTTGAGGCATATGCCGACCATTCCTGCGTACACAAATAAGGGTATCGGAAAGCGGCTATCAAGACAGTTAGAAAAAACTTTCGATGCGTCGAGCAATCATGTAGCCGCCTCTCTAGTGACTGAAGGTACTAAATTATTTGCGTGGGATTAGAGATTCAGTACCATTTATTTCCCGGAGATATTATATTGGACAAGTTTTGCAGCAATCTTCAGGAAAATGGCAAATTAATAATGCCCCTATTCATAAGTCTGATAATATTTCTAAGTACATCATATCCTGTGGCTATCGTTATAATATCTGCCCTCGTGCTATCCCGAGCTCAACCCAATTGAGCAACTCTGGTCGGTTGTCAAGATAAAGTTAAACGCAATGGGTTCTTGGAAAAAAGAGACATTGATGACCAGGATAAGTTAAGCGTCTAACAGTTTGAAGCTAAGCGACTACAAAGGGTTCGTCTGGCATTCTCATAAATGCTTAGACAAGTATCGCAACAAAGAGCACCTCTGATCTGCTTCTCAAGATGAATTGATGTTAGGTAACTTTGGTCTATTGAGTCTCCCGCTCTCTCGTCGCAAGTTCAGATCAGTTCCGGCCGGCTGGCGATGATCAAAATGATCAAAACACTTCGAATAGAGTCCTGAATATAATATAGGGAAAGAAAATCCCACTTACTAGTATCAACACATCGTACCCAAATCACTGGTATATACCAGTCCCTTTTATGGGTCGCTCCTACCGTGACTATCACCCTACCCTTTATTCGTCCCTACACCCCAGTCTGTTTTTGCGCGTTTTAGAAGTACAAGTACAGTCTAGGTTGGCTCGTTCATTGACATCCAAATGACCGCGGTCCTGTCTCGTCGCTCACTCCACAGCGATCATCACTGTTGCAGGTATCCAGACAGTCGTCACTCGCAGAACAGCACGCTCCAGTAGGACTCTGACCGTTCTTTAGTCCGCAGTATCTCGATTTACATGACGACGGGGTATCGCTTGGTTTGGGGCTTGATGAGGTCGTTCCCCTTGACACTATAAAAGATATTAGGTTTTATCGATCGTTTCCCTTCTTTCTCTCCTCCACCCTCAGCACAATCACATGAAGTTCTCCACGACGTGATGATAGCCTTGGTCGATTAATATCCAACAGCAGCCGCGCCACCATATTTGACCACAGGGCAAAGGAGACGGCAAGAATTACGTTGAGTCACGGTCGTACCATCGATAGTATTACACAATGTCTCGCAATCGCCAAGCACATTGCCTAAAGCTCTTTTACTGGCTTTGACAGTATTATCATTCGTTGCAAAACACAACGAAACGAACAACGTCACGATTATAAACAAACGCAACATGATCGTAGACACCTTTTCCAAAAATTAATGTCGCTTCGATTTGTCGTTATGGTGTATAAATGTATTATAAAATTTCGCAAGGGAAAAAGTGTATACGATATTATCCATAACACCTTCAAAAATTACAAAAAGTCGCATCAACCACCCATTTTTTGGACTCGTTTTTAGGGTCTCCTACACCACACTGTCCAATTCAGCTTTATTCTCTCCTCAAGTACATAGAGAAAGGGTCTATGGGCTCAGGCTCCATTAGTCTTAGATCACTTTTGG
Organism: Rhizomucor pusillus; assembly: GCF_041956525.1. Classification (NCBI taxonomy): domain Eukaryota; kingdom Fungi; phylum Mucoromycota; class Mucoromycetes; order Mucorales; family Lichtheimiaceae; genus Rhizomucor; species Rhizomucor pusillus. Next base: position 283,341 of record NW_027192154.1, read on the forward strand.
CAATGGAGATACTTTCCAAGTCAGTTTCTTTTTTGCTCGGATCCTTGTTACAATATGCAGGAATCAAGCAGATTCTTCCAAAGCCAGGGAGTTTTGTTCCCTTTCATTACCATGGCACCCATGATTACATACTCAATGGGTTCGTCCTACCAATTACATGTTTTTTTGCTTAGCGGGGTATGCGAAACTTATTCGACTATAGTCGACCGCAGAGAATCCTTATGCCAGACCGTATCACATCTCCATATCGTGACGCTGATGGAAGTTTCAGTTGAAAAAGGTGCGGCAGAGCTAAGGCGCAGCGCAGTAAGCTCGATGCTGCAGAGAATACACAGAGCAAAGAATACATAGAATAAGCAAATGCATTTCTTTCGGCGACCCAGGCAGAGGCACAATGCTTTTGTTTGAACCATTGAATTGGTTCGCAAGGATGATGACAGTTTGCAGCAACGAAACTACTCGGAAGCCATTCTCTACGCGTGTCAGCAAACAGCCACTGATAAGGCCACCAAAGCCAGTACCCTGTTTATTACTGATGTGCTCTCAATGCAACCTTTTGCTATTGTACACGACGGAATGGAGCAGAATACCTTGACCCACCCTACCGTTTTGGAACAAGCTGGCGGCCAACCACAGGCAAATCATACACCCTGTCACTCCATCTAAACGCCCATTTGATGCTATTGAATCTCGAGGTGCATGCAGTCATTGTATTCCAATCCCCTACCCTCCAGGCATGTCTCGTCTTATGTCCATTGCGCCTTACCAAAAGGTGCTGCAACAACGTGCGTTGTTGGAATTGACCGATGAATTATGCAGCCTCCTGAATCAAGATTGAACATTTTACGGCAATATGAAGTATGCAGCTGCCCAGCTCCTTGCTGGATCCATTATGATGGACATATGAATGGACAAGCTGTGAAATCAATGCCGTCCAGCTTTATGGTAGAACCAAATCTGTCGATGTCCACCGGGAAGGCTTTGGAATCAAAAGGGCAAAGACATGCCGACGTCATTGCCACCACCTATTAAGAGCGTTGCACTGACGTTTGGCCAACGACTGTATTCGTGCTAAGCTGATGATTGGCACGCTGACTTGTAATGCCTCGGTGACATCGGCCCTGCGCTTAGACAACAAGACAATGCCGCCTTGCGTTGGTGCATCAACTCCGAGTTTCATCCTTGGCAGCAAGCCGGAATCATTGATCTTCCTTGGCAAGGACTGTGTTGATCTAGCTTTGAAACTGACCAAGAACAAGCATGCTATATCGATCTCAAACACCCATCTGTTATATCAAGCAAGACAATTGGCATCGAAATTTGAAGCAGCCTCCATCTACTATCTCTACAGTGCCTCTGGTCCATTGACTCAGGCTCACACTTGTCTCCCTTACACTATCTTTACTCTTGCCGGCTACGGCAGAAGAGGAAATGCATCAGCCAAGCTCTTTCACCACATTGCTGAACTGGTCCCGAAACGTGGGATGCAGGCGATTCTGAACAAGGACTTTGTCATTGAACTTCTAGCCTGTAGTATCCAAGATCGTGAAAGAGGAAGAGGAGAATGAAACGGGCAATAACATCATCTCCGATGTGATGGAAGTATACGTATAAAGTCGTGGGGACCTCACAGTATCTTACTGTCTCTGTCTATTACACCCAAATCCCAATGTAAAGGCAAGTGCAAAGCCATCCTGGACGAGATCTTGGCTCTTTTTGGCTCCGCCAACACTATGACGATATTGAAGAACAAAAACTGGACATTAAATTACAATGTATGGCCATCCTTTTGGCACCTAGTATCGCCATTGCAAACATGTCCTCACAAGCAGTTGTGTTGGATGCTTTTACATGTCTTGCCTGAACCGGCCCCACCATTGGATCTTTGAATCGCTCTACTGTACTGCACACCTTTATGAATAAAACTCTTTGATAAATGTTGTGTTTAGTAAATATTAAAAGAGTCAATATAGAAAAAGTAAAGCGAAGCTGTTGTTCTGTCCCTTTTATTTCATTCAATTTGGTTGGGAATTCAAAGGTAATCGGGGTTTGTTATGATAATTATTTTCCGGAAAGAGTGTACTTCAAGCATCCGTGCTGCGGGGCGACAAAAATTGTTGACAGGGCCAGTACTCGCTCAGGCCCACGCTTTATCCCAGACAACACTCTCCAGAATGTCCAAGTCACAACAATCAGGGACAGCACGCAACTATGTCGAGTCGATAGTCAAAGACCAGGATACCGAAACGCTTTTATCCGAGAGCCAGCCTCAGTATGATCCAAACAAGAAACCTGCGGCGCCTTCCTCCTCGTCTGAACCTGCGTCTCAAACGTCCTCGACTTCCACGCAAAAGGAACGCACGTTCCATCGAGCCACCTTCAATCCCATAGCGTCAGAGGAAGTAGCAGCAGACGCAGCGACAGCTCCTCAAGCCGATGTTCAATGGGGCCCTCGCGAGTTTCTGAAACAGCGCGAAGAGATAAAGGAGACGGCCCAGCTGGCATGCGCCGATCTCGAAGTGGAATTACTGGACTGCTTCAAGACAGGGCACATGTGGGAAAAGTCAAACCTATGCAATGACCAAAGAAACAGGTTCTGGGCATGCTTCAACAAGTGTAGAGTACGTTTATTATTTATTCCTTGTGCGTGATATCAAATTGACAAGTGGGGGATAATTAGGACATTATGAAAGAAGCCGACTACAAGGGCCCAACGAGTAACAAGAAGAAGGATGCGCAGATATTCCTCAAACTAATGTCCATTTCTGAACAAATACGCGAAGAGTCTGAAGCAAACAAATCTTAAACGGACAGCACAGTGGCGGCGCGAAACCGAACAATATTTTGTTTGTTTGCTCGAATTCGATGTTGTTTTTTCCACGATACAAAAGCATATACACCACATACGTACACACTGACACATCCGCATACACAATACATATACGACAAGTAATCCTTCGCACTATTCATATTCGAAACTCCTCTCTGAATACACCTGTTGTTGTTTGTAATGAACCGTTAGACAAGAGATCACAAGTATACAGTCTACCAAAGTCTACCAATTTGCATACCTACTTTGCAAAAACGAGCCATACAGCCATTGATTGCTTTCTGAATCACGTCAATACACTACATATAGAAATAAAGGCAACATGCAGCAGCGATGGTGTATATTTTTACAAGTTTGTGTGTTTGTCATATTTCTTTGCTAGAATTGCGCAACACAAAGCAAAGATAATAATATGATATAAAAGATGGCGACTTTCCTCCAGCAAACGGGAAGGATACTACGCCTTACTTTCTTTTTAGTACAAATTCCTATGAAAACTTTTATCAGTAGCAGCATCCTCGCGCTTTCTGCGGCGCTGGTCGTCTCAGGCTCGCCCGTGTCTTCTTCTGCCTCCAAAGACGCAGCAGCATCGTCTTCTTGGTCGTCTTCTTCCGCTGCCGCCGCTTCCATCACGCTGCCCGTTCCTATGGATAATAAAAAGTACCGTGTTACCAAGACGTTGACAAGTACAACCACCATCCATCGCATACCCACTGGTTCGGCTGACCCACCTAGCGCGACCACCTCGACCCGTCGCAATATCCTGCCTGTTGCTTCACCGGCATTCTTGCCCGAGTTCGACGAGCCCGAATTCGGCGCTCTCGAAGATGATATTCCTACTGGCCCGATTTCTCGCGAGACCGAGTTCAATCTGGAAGAGTATCCTGCCCTTATGGCCGTACCTGATACCGACCATGAAGGTGTACAAGCTGCCATTGAAGCCATCGACTGGGATCACGTACCTGATATCCCCGTCAGAAAGCTCGACGATGCTGGCGAGATTGATATGACTGACTACGACGTTGACAAGGACGAGAGCTGCTGGTGGAGCGCCACGCAGTGCCTGAAGCCAAAGATCGACTATGTTCCCGAGGATATCTACATGTGCTCCAACGCTGGCGAATGGGGCTTGGTAAGTCTTTCTGGCTCTTTTACATGGTCGTCGCAACAGAAACCTTACAAGTCTTTTCTCTTCTCCCCCAGACATTTGATGATGGTCCCTTGAACCCTCGCAAGGACTTGAAGCTCGAAGAAGACCAGGTTGATCCATTTGCAGAACCTCGTCTGTACGACTTTTTAGCCGAGACGAAGCAAAAGGCGACGTTGTTCTGTGAGTATAGCATGCATACCTTTTCTTTAATCGCGTACATGTTTATATTTATACATGCATGGTTTGGAATATAGACGTCGGATCCAATGTCGTTACTTTCCCCGACGCTGCCAAGCGAGGTTTCCAATCAGGCCACGGTATCTGCTTGCATACATGGTCCCACTCTGCCATGACAACCTTGACCAACGAGCAAATTGTGGCCGAACTTTACTGGGCACTTCGAGCTGTCAAGCATGCCACAGGTGTCACAAGCAGATGCTGGCGTCGTAAGTTTTAAAAGAGAGTTGAACTTAGGCGCATGTCTCACAAACTTTTCTTTGTTTATCTTTTGTAGCACCTTACGGTGATGTTGACGATCGCGTCCGTGCGATAGCGCATCAGATGGGTCTCGCCACAGTTCTTTGGGATCTTGACTCTGAAGACTGGAAACTCCCATCATCTGCTGGCAACGGTTTGCTCAAACCCGAAGTTGTCGATGGATATTTTACCAAATGGATCGAACACCGCAAGATTGGAAACGACACCGAACATGGACACATTGGCCTTCAGCACGAAATTAACGAAGCGACAGTCGGCATGGCTGAGAAATGGTTGCCGAAACTCCAAGAAGTGTTCAATGTCAAGCCTATCCATGAATGCACCAACTTGAAGCATATTTATTGGGAGCAGGAGGTTGAAGATGAAAAGGATGAAAAGGATCACGACCATGATGATGATGATGACGATGATCATGATCATGACCACGACCATGATGATGACGATGACGATGACGATGATGATGATCATGACCACGACCACGACGATGATGATGATGACGATGAATAGACTGTTCGTATGCCAAACATCGATATCATTTGTTTACGTAGTTAGGTGAAAAAAAAATTATAATATCATACATGAATAAACTTTAGTTTTGCTGGACAAATATTTACAATCGTGGTATCACAGTTGCTGCAAACGGATCGCTTCCCCACCCAAACGCTGCAGCATTTTGTTGCAGCAATATCGAGTGCAATCGTTCCTCGACTTGTTCCGGTTCAATGTCGTACCTTTCAAACATCGCTGCTACTTTTCTTTCATCAGGAGGTGAAGGTTGATATGTTTCTGGGTCAATGGACACTGGCGGTAAGCTTTTGAACACTTTCCTTGCTAATTTATAGTTAAACGTGGGTTCCGGCGTATATTTAGGTGGGAGGTTTTCAAGGAGTTTTTCAATAGATCGATGCTGTTTTATGGATTGCAATGCTCGAATAGGGCCAATCCCTTGGATAGTTCCTGAAAAATCAGTTCCACACAAGATGCACATGTCGATGAACTCGTCCCGCGAAAGACCTAATTCTTCAAGTGCAACAACGGGGTCGACTTTAAGTATTGATCTATTTCGAGCGAAAAAGTATCGTAAAATCGGTGCAGAGCCGAATACCATGGTATCCATATCTATAACTATCGTTACTACCCACGCTGTTGCTGACAAGTTATATTGATGTAAATTTACCTTCTGTCACAGTTGCGCTGCTGATCCCTATTTCCGCCAAATGTGCGCACATTGCTTCGGCCTCGTGCCCTTCACAGCTTACGCAAGCGTACCCGAGCGTCGACAAGAATTCCTGGCACTCGTCTCGCAACCTCTGTGTCACGCGAATGGATCGTTTTTCTTATAAAAAAAAGCGCATCTTAATACTCGTTCCATATTTTAGTTGATTTTGTTTTACCCAAAGATGTTAACATGCGGCGGTTGATCTTTTTCAAATCATCCAAGCTGCGCTCTGCATTCTCTATGCGGTCACGAAGCATCGATGCCACTGCGCTGTGCTCCCGAGCCGACAGATCTCTCACTGTTCTTGTGTACTTTGCACGATCGTTCGCAAGCTGCACAGCACTGCGCAGCTCATGTGCAATGTGTGTCAACTTGGCTTCTAGCTGCCGTTCGCGGTTCATGATCGTCTGGTCGCGCAGGGCCCTCAATGTGTCCATGGTTACTACAGCTTCTTCGTCTTCATCTTTAAAAGTATCAGATGCTGTTGTTGCCACGTTAGAGGCTGCAGTTGTGGCCCACGTTGTCTCTTGCTGTAAGGCCTCGATGGTTTCGCCCAACTGTTCCAGAATCCTGGCCGCCGCAGAATCGGAGAGCTCACGGAACGCGCTTGATAGCTGTATCCAGTCCTCTAACCGCTCCGCGCGCGACCGCTCGTAATCAAGCGAGTAGCCCACTTTGATCCGAGTCTTCTCACGTCGCTCTGTTTCTAGCTGCTTGGCAGCTATTCGACGAGATCCATCAAACACGAATATAGGCTTGATCAGGTTGTGCTCGCAAAAGCGCGATAATAAGTAGAACCCGTATACATGACGATGCTCGTGGGGCTCATCGCCGTAGACAAATTTGTTCAAATGGCAACTTGCATCAAACGCGATGGTTTGCCGCGCAAGCGAGCTGGCACTGACGGTGCGCATAGAATTGGGTGCATATCTGCGTAACAGAGTTGTGAGTCCGTTGACACCCATAGCGAATGAAAAGAAAAAACGTGAAATATAGAACGAGTAAACAGGCCGTGTTGTTCTCGTAATTGAATATGATACAGAAAAAAAGAATTATTGAATCTAAGGATGCATCCTTGTCCCTCGATTTGAGGGAGCTCTATATAGGAAACAGAAAAGAAACAAGAGAGAGGGGGAATTTGAGTTGCTGGGTGTCGCTTGTGAGAGTGATATGTAAAAAAATGGGGGGAGAATATAAAGACGTGTATATATGTGATTGATGAGTATATGAAACGAGAGAGACAAAGAGAGAAATTAGGCGGACTGTTCCTTGGATTCACGCAGACCCATAGTGAGTAAGAACTTTTCGGCATTTTCCTTCTCTTGCTTCTGACGAGCCTTGTCCCACTTGAGTTCTTCGGCCATGATTTCAATGACGCGAGGCAAGGACTGCAAGGCAGCTTCAGCGTTCAAGAAGGCCAAACGGGTACGACGAGCGAGCACATCGACAGCAGTGCATGCGTATTCTTGACGGCAGGCATATCGGACTTCAGCCTCAATGTAAGGGTAGTTGGGATTAATACGCTTGCCATAAGTAGGCCAGTGCATAGAGGTGGGATCGTCAATGGAGCCGACAACCCAGGCACGGTCACCGTAGCTGTTGGCAAGATGCATAGCGACCTCAGTGTCCATACCGAACTCCTGGATCAAACGGATAAACATGGTGTTGCTGTATCCTTCACTACCCAACAGCAAAGTATGCTCAGTGCGGCATCCACTCTTGGGCTTCAAGTCGAATACTTCAATGGCCTTGTCGACAGTCTCTTGGGCCATGGCACGGTAGGTAGTCCACTTGCCACCGGCAATAGTGATCAGCTTGTTTTCACTGACGTTGATCATGTGGTTGCGAACAAGCGACTCGGTGTTCTTGGCGTGAGGGTCGCGTACCAAAGGGCGGATACCAGACCACGCGGCAAGAACATCGCTTCGGCGTACCTTGACATCTATGAGTGATAAATCCATTTTAGTACGATGCTGAACCGCGTCCGCCTCTTCCTGATTGCTTTCACTAACCCTTACTCAGATAGTGAGAAACTTCATCCAAAATCCACTGAACTTCTTCTTCCTTGGGAAGAGGATTCTGGGTAACTTCAGTGGGAGAATCTGAAAGGATATATCTACTTAGCGAAACTGTCACGTCGATCCTTGCAATATCGGTTTTACCTGTTGTGCCTGCAATAGTGCTTCCTTCCCAGGGCAAGAAGAAAATGACACGACCATCGCTCGTAGCGGGATCAAGCAAACCCATGTTGCGAGGGCTGTAGTAGTTGGGTAGGATAATGTGGACACCGGCGGAAGGAGCAACGATCTCGGCGTTCTCCTTGTTATCCATCTTGCGCAAGCCATCAGTGAAAGGACCGGTGGCGTTGATAACACCCTGATCAATAATTCACAGTTAGCTCTCCATCCGCCCATCCTCTGATCAAACGGTTCCTGTACCTTTGCCTTCACGGTCCATTCCTCGCCAGTCATGACATCTCGGACGACAGCTCCGTTGACAATGCCCTTATCATCCTTGGTCAAGTTGACAACCTCGCAGTGGTTAGCAACGGTAGCACCGTGATAAGCTGCGGTCATTCCGAGCGCGACGTTCATGCGTGCATCGTTGTGGTGACCTAAAACATTAAAAAAATTTAGTCGATTGCCCCACTGTTTCATTGAGTTTCAAATCCGTACCGTCGTAGTAGACCAGTGCACCGACCAGCTCGTCCTTCTTCAACATGGGAAAAGCATCCAGGGCCTTGGAGCGAGTCAAGAAGTAGCTGCTCTCGAGAGCTTCGCGACCGGCAAAGACATCGTAGAGCTTGCAGCCGACCCAGTAGTAGGGGATCTGCCACCATCTATCGCGCGACAATGGAGTTCGGCGTTAATATTCACATGCTTGTTCAGATTCAATCCTGATTTGTGTGTTTTTCTTTTGACGTGCCGACCCTGGCTGATCATCGGTTCGGGGTTGCTATGCCCGTGTTTCGCTTTTGTCACCCCTTTTCCAAATACGTCCGTCATGCGCTCATCCGCTGGCCCCGTCCCCCCATGTGGAGTACAACAGAAGAAAAAAGAAAAACTACTTACTTGTAGACAGGCAACATGATAGGAAGCTGACCAGCAAGGTAAGGCGCATTGTCCAAAAAGATCTTGCGCTCGTGAAGAGCCTCGACAACGAGCTTGTATTGCTCGTAATCAAGCTCCATGATAGCCTTTTGCAAGTAACGGACACCTCCGTGGACGAGCTTCGTGGATCGGGATGACGTGCCTAATTGGTGCAAGAAGAAATTAAGCGACCCACGTGTCTTTCAAACGTCAACAGGTTCAACAGTATATACGAACCGGAAGCGAAATCATCGCGCTCGACGATAGCCACCTTGAGTCCACGCGTAGCTGCATCGACTGCGGTACCGGTGCCGGTAGCACCACCGCCAACGATCAAAAGATCAAACTCGTTGTCTTCGACCGGCTTTCCGTCCTTATCCAGACCCTTGAGGCGGTTGAGCATTTCCTGACGCGACGGTGCCTGCCAAAAGTTGCCAGGTTTTTCATCCTGTGCCTGTGCCTCGGCGTAGACAATGTTGCGAGAGAACAGGGACATGGGCACCTGGTGGTGTCTGCGGTGAGGGTCCTGGTACAAGTACAGGGCAGAGCCAGCACCGGCCGATGCGGCGGCGACTGTCAACAGTCTTTGGGATCGAGAGAAGCTTCTCCACATAAGGGCGAGGTACGTTGAAGCGAAAGTAGAAAAGTAAAGTGTGAAGAGAGAGAAGAAGAAGAAACAAGGCTTAGGACCGTGTGTGCGTGCGTTAAGTTTCAAAGGACTGTTGGGCTGGGACGTAAATTCGCCGGTAAATTCGGACTTTATGATCTCCATCTCCATTTGAAAGGAGAAAAGTCTCGATGCAAAATCCCGCCTTTTTCCACGGCTTTGCCGTCTCATTGGTTCTACCTTTTTCAATCCAAAAATGTTTTTCTGCGTTTGGCACACCCTTTCTGCCTACTGTATGCCAACGTATACACATTGACGTTTCACCAAATGTGAAACCTCCCCTTAGAAACCCCCAAAAAATTGCCAACCGTTCTCTCTCTTCTGTCTCCTGGCTCGTTTCTGGCCTGGTAGAAATTTTTGCACCCGCGGATGATCTACACAAATGTGCACTAAAAAGCGCGTCCGTGCGTTCCGTGGGGTCCCCAAGATTCCCTTTTGCTCATAAGTCGCTATTTTCGTCCTTGTCGCAGTTTTCTTTTTGCTTTTAGTCTGTCGGTCCTTCTGTCGTGAAACTGTTGCTCGGGTCAGGTCGTTCCGTGAATGGTTGTTTGCTTAATCACTTTGAAAACATGCTTCCGATAACCCTCGTCGATCTGCATCACCTAAATGCCCCGCTCAGGGGCTACAGGGTGTTGAGATCCAATGGATAGCTCCATCATCATCATCAGCAGCAGCAGCAGCAAACTTTCATCTAGACACGAGTTTTATCTCCAGTATATTACCCCCCAAGGCTGCAACGGCATTTGACTGTATCAATCCCCGCAGACGTTTGCGCTTCTTTGGCGTTCGAGTCGAAATCCGACCCCCTATCTTACGTTGTGCACATGCTAGACGACGGTTGTTGTATTTGATAGAATTGCCACTTGGTGACACCCTATGTCAGCTAAAAAGGGGATAGAAAAAATCGCGGATGTTCCCTTTCGAGAAACGTGATTTTATCGTAAACTCGATTGTTATTCGTCCCCTAACAAATAGACAATATATGTAGAGATAACAGGGATGCTGAGCAAACTGAAACTCACGACGGTAGCGGCGGCTTGGGTGTTACCGGTCTACCCAAAATTCGCTAGGTCCCAGGGACAAGAGAGCTTGTATCCGCATCAATAATCCAGTGCACGTAACCACCCAGAGATCATCAGTCATTTCACCCTGAAAACGATCTATCCACGAGGTACACATGCTTCTGGACATATTCGAACCTCCTCAAATGCTATATATATCAAGCTCCGTTTAAAAGCTGCCACGATGTATACAGCGCGTAGATTCCTCATATATAATAAGCAACATTGATGAATTAGAAACTGATGCGAGAAGCATTATCATTCTTGCTACATAACCATTTAACCATCAGGTGATAACGCAGCAGATAATGTACATGCTGGTTGTACAACTTTTTTGTATCACATTTTGTGTTTCTAACCCGAGAATATTTTGACAACCTGACCGAACTCGATCAAACCCTGACGACCCTGGACGGTGGTACGAAATAAAAAGCTGGTTGGAGGTAAATGAGGATACTTTTTTCTAGCTACTATTAACGGAGCTCTTTGATCCATCGCTGTCTGTACCAATACCTTTTCTATCTGACGTCGGCTGCGGAGGTAGCAATGTGATCCGACGATGAGTCACGCGTTGACGTATGTATAACTACGTTTACCCTCCCACGTCGGTTGTTTCGATATTTGCTCAGCCTCAGACCTTGCATGAATTCTTACCACGCTGGTGCTATCTCCTCGGAATATCATTTCTACTAATGCGCAAAAAGGGACAATGCCGCGGAACCTATGTCGTTAGGAAGGAACGCCCTAAAGTTTGTTGTTGATGCGTTTTAAAGTTATCTTTTTTTTCTTTCGATCAAAGATAACGTGTTTGGAACGTAGCAGTGATTCTCAATAGACTCCAGCGCGAAAGGAGAGAGCTTCTCATTCATTATCACGTCATATTTACATCCTTGCTTGATGTACGGAAATGTGTGACATTCTTGACAAGTTTAATTCAGGGTATAAAGAAACTGGACCACCGAAAACAAGCACTAGTTTCAATTCAAATTTCTAGAATTATTGTTGGTAGCTGCTCTTCTTTTCAAATGCTTTTGGAGCGCACGCTTTGACAATTGCAGGGTAGCAATGAATTAGAGTTTCTACTAGATCCGGTTAAGATATTCGCACGCGCTAGAATGTGACAGCAATCCACATCACCGTCTCTGATGACTTAAGTGCCACCACTCTTCTTTTTCCTTTTCGGATGGATGGGAGGGCTCGTACAATAACCCTGCACATGTGCATCCGGGCTGCAAATATTGGCAAAAGCAAGATACAAAGGAGGTTGTTTCAACAAGCATTCCAGTGTCGCAACCTGTTTGGTGCCAGGTACGGTCAGTTACCTTACTTGAAAAAGTTGCCGGCAACTCTCCAGATCGTCAGATTCATCGCTTCGATTGGAGTTCCAGTTCATTGATACGATCATGCATTGCTGTGAAATGTATCCTGTAGTCGCTGACAAGTCTTTACGCCATTCCAGGGATTGCTGTGTAATCAGTCTTCTTCGGTGGAAGAAAAAGCTGTTTAATCCCGTTTAGCCTATATGGCGCAAACAAACATGTCATATCACTTCTAGTTCCTTCGATGCCATCCCCTTTGAAACAATGCCAGAATTTTTCCCTGAGGAACTGAGACTCGCCTCTTTGAAATGCCACCCCCGAGAATGATTTCGCTCGTGCTAATAAGGGTATGTCGTCGCTGCATCTTAAGCAGTGACTTGAATTTTACTACAATTTTTTGTTCGTTCTCCAGCTATCTGCTTATTGTCACACAGCAGCAGCAGGAAAAAGAACGAGAGAGAATGGTTCTTGCAAGAAAAGAGTAGCGGCGAAATTCGCATATACGCCAACTATCCATTTATGGATTGTTGACGGCACCGGCGGCGTTTCCATTGCCATGCCGACCATGCTTTAATTACAATTCTCGCACACTCTGAATCTCCACGGCAAATCTAATAAGGGTTCGATGCACCTTTTATATAATTGGAAATAAGCAGCAGCAGCAGCAGCCGCTGTGCATACAGCTGCAAAAATGTTTGGAAACTGGATGTTCATCAAATAATAAGCCGACAACCACCATTGTTTTATCAGGAGCGGGTGTTTGGTTCAAGCTCACATTTATTTAGGTCAATTGTTTACATACGAAAAAAGGTATTCTATATTGCTACAGGCAATATGACTAATCATATTTATGTGTAGGATGGTTGTGCGAGTCGTTTGCGTTGATGTAAATGCGTTCGTTGCTATGTATCTAATTTGTAAATGTATGATTGACTTCAAGAGGTGCGACCAATATCATCATCATTATTTGCAAAATGCAGGTTTATGCTACGAGACCACCCTCATTTTTTTCAGACGCAGAAGAAGAAGAAGCCGGTGCAGGTACATCGTTGAGACCACGGCTCTTCATGGTTGCAATAAAGTCCTTGGAGGTATCTGTATGAGGGAATGGGGCCTCAGGTACAGGTTTGCCCAGGAACTGGCACATACGGTTCCAGCCTTCTTCCATGTCCATGATCAAGAGTTTCTCGGACGGTACATTCTCCTTGATCCATGCATTGTGTCGCTCATAGATAGCCCTCACTTTATCCTTGTCCAGAAACGTCTCTTGGTCTTTGAACATGCCTTCAAGTATCAATTCAGACTTGTAGAATGCCCGAAGTTTGAGTTTGTGTGGTCCAAGCGACGTCGGGTCTGTAAGGCAGAGCGCCCAGTACATGGTTGTTTTTGCAGACTCGTACCAGCTCTCGAAATCGCGCTCTACCAGAAGCACTTTGGCGTTTGGGTATTTCTTCATCAACGGTCCTACAAATGCTGCCGTAGGCAAACTAATTGGAAAAAGCTTTTTCAGTATTTCACAAAAGAATTTGTACTAGTTTAGAATATTTACTCGAGTGCAGCGTTGTAGCCATCGTATACTTTATCCCAATCGACTTGTTTCTCTGGGAAATAATACGAGTCGTAAAACACTGAAAGGTCAATATCTAAGTGATCCAAAAGTTCCATTCCATGGAATGTGTTGTATCTATGAATACAGCGTGTGAGTATACATATAAGTAAAGGACTAAGATTCTACTGGGAGCGTACCCGAGCATGTTAAGTGCGTCGCGGAAACTGCTGCTACAGGTATGACTGAGGCCTGCTCCAATGACTTCAAGTGGTGCCATTTTTCAAAGAGTGACGAAAGGAAAAGGTAAAGGAAAGAGAGAGAGAGAAATCGAGTTTCGTTGGAGAAACATGTTGAACGGATCCCTTATAAAAACCAACATTCAGGGGGCGGGTGCGATTGCCAATCCCTTTGGGCACCTGCAAGTATCCGAGCCGTAGTGGAAAAGAAATTGCAGGAATCATGACAAAACCGGTCGCATAATTTTACTATTTGTTACTTAAATCGCCCCTCCTCCTTCATTCTCCTGACCATCCTTTCTTCGACTGTAATTCTAGGAGCCCAAAGAGAACTTTAGCATTGGATCATCCGACACAATGGCCTGCAGTTGTGGCCAATTCTCAACTAAGACATATGATAGCAACATGCAAGCAAGGCGTATCAACTGCATCCATCGGAGAGCAGCCACTTGCAGTGAGAAAACGCATTTTTACATATAAATATGCATACAAGGGCGGGCGCCGCATCATCGCATCGTTCCCTTTTTGTTTACTTAGGGGAACTGGCACCAGCATCTACGCTGTGGTGAACCTTGTTCCTGAGGAAAGTCAGGTTTGGTCTGAAAACACGCAGATACAGCAGAGTTGCTCCCTATGAATGGGATATATATCTGTCAGTCCCGTCTTCTTGCCATTTTAACCTTTTTTCTCCGCATATATTCTTGCCTTGAATTGAGGGAGGATGAGCCAGAGCACGAAAATCGTCTTGAACAAAAAGTAGAACGGTAGCCAGTACAGCAGAGTGTCCGTAAAGTACTCGAGAGTCTGCACAAAGCCAAAGACTGTCCAGTACGTAAGCCATTGCTGCTTGCGGTGCTGACCCGCTGCTTCGATAGCTTTAAACTGCAGCGTGTATAATATAGAATATTAATGCCACAACAATTCTCACTACCTTGTTGCATGTATATTTACCGACTCGTTTGCTGGCGGGACCGCCCCAAATGTGAAAGCAAGCTGTTAGCAAAGCGTCTTGCATATCATGTAGGTCTTCTCAGATTAGTTATACCTGGGTACACCCATCCGATCAAGTTTGTGATGAGCGGTGCAGCGACGTTGAAGAAGATGAGGATAAAGATAACAAACACACCGCCCAGAGCTAGATACACCTTTGGAATCTTTGTACGGGCTTCTGCGTCGCGGAAGGGCTTGTATCGTGACAAGTTCCTGTCCATTCTTCTATCGTATTCTTTCGCTTTGACGTACACGGTGTCCATTTCATACAATAATAATAAGATTAGAGGAGTGGGAAAGAGGTTAGGCAGAGTGACAATTAAGCCAGATGGAACAAAAGAAAAACTCGTCCGTGATACAATGTACAACCCTTGATGTCATGTAAAGCAGTTTGCTTGACATCATATGAACAAATCTCTTTTCTTTCCAAAGCTTGCTATCACTTGTCTATCCCAAACGCGTCATGTTCTTTTGGTTGTTTGACATTTGGCGAGCAAAAGCTTATCTGTGCAACATGTCATTCTTTGCGACGAGGAGTCTCTGTGTGCATAATTACGAGTGCTACGACTCCCTGTTAAGTAATCTCTATCGTCACGATGTTTCGTTGTAGGATCATAAGCATGTCAAAAGAGTATGTCATAGATGATCATTTGATATTGATACTCCAAACGACGACACAACACCAAAGATACGATGACGTGGTGGTGGAGGCATTAATGAAGTAGAGGAGGAGGACTCGGAGACTGAAAGGGCAGAATCGAATCAATGCCAAGTAAAGTCTTCAGTTGCAAAGCAAATGTCAGACAAGGAGCCTTGTCAGCCAGCCTTACACAGTGATGGTAAATAGCTGCAGTGTGAATGCAGTGACTTACAATCTAAGAAGTTGAGCTGAACGCTAGTTGTCCCAACGTCAGCAGATGAGGATCCTTCGGCGGCAGAGAAAAGCACTGCAGCAGCGGGACCTGCTGATCAGACATTGCAAAAAGACGCACCACCGCAAGAGACGACTTTAAACAGCAGTAACAGCAGCAGTGCACCCGAACCTAAAGGCACGACAGTAGCTCACGCGCTGAAGCAGGCTGCAGACGGGGATAAATCGAAACGTATTCCTTCAGACACACGACCATCCGGGAATAATACAGAAGAACAGGGCGAAGCAGCAAATGAATACCTAGTAAAGACTATAGACTGGATTGATCGAAAGACAGGGCAACCAAAGAAAGTTCGCATTATTACGCAAAATGGTATTCATATATGTTTAGGCGTACTTGTCTCTTTCTCACACATAGCATGTTTAATGTTCTAGAGAATGGTCCATGTCCTATGGTTGCAATATGTGAGTCAGAAAATTAACAAGATGCAAGGGGTTATAGATCTGACAGCTACTACGTGTTAGGTAATGTTTTGTTTCTGCGTGGAGATCTGGAGATACGCCCACCTGATCGGCCCTATGTCACATTTGAGTACCTGGTTGAACGATTAGGAGACTATCTATTAAACCATGGTCCCTCAGATTCACATGTAAGTTTGGTACATATAATATCACTTTATGCCAAGGAACGCCCCGCTGACATCTCCACCTACTTGATAGCCAACGACGACGACTCAATTGTCCTCGTCGCCGACTTCCTTGCCCAACAACAACAATGATACAGAAGCGTCAACCAGAATGGAACGGCTTGGATCACAGCATTCTACAAATGATTACGTGCTCACTTATAGGCATAATTTGGATGCAGCGTTATCTATTTTACCGCGTCTCCAATCTGGCTTGGGTAAGCCAAAGATGACGGAGGATGTATACGGACGTATGAGTATTAACGCGTTTTTTTCCCAGACGTGAACGTACGTTTTTCATCCATCCGCGATTTCGAACCGACGGCCGAGCTCGCCATGTTCGATCTATTTAACGTCGACCTTGTACACGGCTGGATAGCTGACCCGCAGGTACAAGCAGCGCTGGATTGTATCTTTACATATTCCTACACTAACCATCATCTGCATGCAGGATGAGGAAACCTTTCGGGTCGTCGTAGAACAATGTGGTTCATACAACTCGCTCGTGGAATGCGTTGTCAAAGGTGATACGCTAAGCAGCGGCGCTATTGTAGAAGACAAGAATGGTGTTAACCACACGATCAACAATAACGACGACGACGGTGATAATCAAAAGAAATGGACTGTCGAAACGGAGTCCCAGATACGGAATGGTAAGGAAGAACGCGTCGTGGTACATTCTCAATATTGATAATGGTAATAATAATTTCTTTAGGTCTAATTGCGGCGGATTTTCTTCAAGATACTGCAACGCAACTAACATACTATGGATTAGAGCTCCTGATGGAGACTATACCGACCGATAAGCCGTGTGTGCTTTTCAGGAACAATCATGTAAGAAACGCTATACTCGCAAAGGATGCATTGCAAACGCAGGCACACTTATGAAAAAGAAGTTCTCTACACTGTACAAAGACTCCGGCACGCAGAAACTGTATACGCTGGTGACAGATTACGGCTATGTGCGCGAGACAGATATAGTGTGGGAGAGTTTGAGCGACATCGATCAAGGGCTATCTGAATTCTACAACGGGCTCTTTCGCAAGCCTGAAATCCATGCTCAGAGTCAACGGAATTCGCGTGCATATACGTCAGGAGGAGAAGAGGGCGATCAGACTAACGGACACATCAGCACTGCAGATCTCGAGTAAGTACGACAGATATTGACTGGATGATTTGCAGGGCGCTAACACAAAATATATTTCTCCGATTCCTTTTAGCTATGCGCTTGCGTTATCTTTGCAACAGCAAGAGGAAGAGCAGCTATCCGCGGCAAGACGCCGAGAGCAACAACGACAGCAGCAGCAGCAGAAGGCCGAAAGGCATTCAACTCTATACTTACAACAACAACAACAACAACAACAACAACAACAACAACAACAGACGACGACCTCATCCTCCACATCCCCACGTAACACCGACTCATCTCGTATATCCGCGATACCCAAGAAGAAGAGATCTTCTTGCACTGTAATGTAGTTGCAATTCCCACCTCCTTGTGTAAAACAAAACAAAAAAACATAATTAGAGAATGCAGCGCAGTGCTCCGATGTATTAGCAATCGTCGTTTTTCCTGATTCAAGCAAAAGGAGTTCTCTCCGTTAAACTCAAAAATCAGGCCTCTGATTGATAAAACCCGGCCAGTGTGGAACCTTTGCTAAAAAACGCCAACGCCTCTTGCTGTTAAAGATTAACTAATCAGTGCAAACGGGATATTGCACAGACATCGTCATATAAAATGGATATAGCTGTGCGAGTCACAATACTAGTGGAAGGCAGGATCGGCAGCAGCAGCAGCAGTCTGGAGAGGAAAAAATCTGTCACCGATCCCTAACGTGGAAAGCCCTCTCTTTTTTGTAGTCCTTTTACGCATCGGGACTTGCGGTTCAGCATTCAATCCCAAGGACGCGTAATTACGTTCGAAGCGTTTTGAACGTGCAGCACTCCCAACTCATCTGAATCGACGAGATTTTCGCTTCCACCACCTGTAGCGTTTCCAACGTTCGTTTCTAAAGAAAGAGTGTACGACGGTTCCGTTTCTATTTTTCTGTTCCGGTTCCCAGAAAGTACGTTTCGATAGAAGGAAAAAAACGAAAACCTATCGACCAGGCTGACCCTTCTAGAAAACCCTAAAGGGCTTTGTGTGTGTTGCCTATATTTAATAACATAATCGAGAAGAAGGCCCTGTTTCCTACATTTCTATCCTGGCGGACACATATTATACGCACATATCACCCAGCGGCTACAGCACATACCGATGATGGTTGTGTGCTGAGATGATGATAAACGTTAGTACAAGTACGTGCAGCAACGGGAGCACGAAAAGCAGTAGCAACAACTCGCGTCCAGAGACGGAAGCGACCACCGCCGCCCACAATAACAACAACAATAATAACAATAAGGGCAAAACGATCCTGAGATACGTACCAAGCACCGACCATGGAAGCAGGTATGGGACCCATCGAAAAAGATTAACGAAGAAGCCGGCCAGCCTTTTTGACGCTTTCGTCCCAGGTCCACAACTCCTTCTATTTCTAACCAGCAGCCATCATCCTCACGCAACAACGATTCAGACAGTGCAGCTGAACCGGGCTCCTCAACCACCAGAAGCCAAGCTGCATTTGTAAACAAACTTTACAAGTAAGTGCGTGCAGTCCAGTTTGCGGAGGGCAGTAGAATAAATGGAAACGGTGTGCGTGTTATAGAATGTTAGAAGATCCCGATATCCAGCACATGATCTCGTGGTCCGAAAGCGGTGATCTATTCAGTGTCACCAATCCTATATCGTTCTCGCGCAGCGTTTTGCCCCAATACTTTAAGCATAATAACTGGCAGAGTTTTGTGCGCCAGTTGAATAGTAAGTTCTCGGTGCAATTGTAACAAGGCAAAAGAAAAAAGAAAACTCAACGTGAATTCATTTGCGCGCAAATAGTGTATGGTTTCCACAAGGTGAATGACATGATCCATTCCAATCTCACCAGCGAAGTTCAAAATTGGGAATTCAAGCATCCTCATTTCCGTCGAGGCGCTGTGGAAGACTTGAAAAACATCAAACGAAAAAGTGCCAAATCCCGTCATCAGTACCAGCAGCGCCCATCGTCGCCTTTATACCCGAACGACAATGATGAACATGTTTACGGTCCAATGTATAAACACATTGTTGACATCGAAGATCGCCTGCACCACGTACACAAAGCTTACGAAGTTTTAAATAAGGAGACTCTCAATTTGAGATCAATCATTTCTAGTCAACAAGAGGTACCATTAAGTACAATGCACTACTTGACATGATGGTGCTTATGCAGTGGACTTAGATTATTACTGATCTTGCAAACGTAATACTATCAATGTGTCGTCAAGGTAAGCGAGTTTGCATATGTGTATAGATGAAAGTGTTGTCAATTTATAAAAACATAACATGTTTTTCAAGATCAGGCGCCTACCTCCCAAGGACCGCAAGGTAAAAACACCATATGAGGGGATGCAGAAAGAGAAAAAGAAAAAGAAAAAGAAAAAGGCTAACAGGATAAAACAGTGGAGAAGATTGTGCAGGAGCTCCAGCGATTAAAAATGCTACAGCAGCGATACCAGCACCTTGTGGCGTCGGCGGTCTGACGATGCAGGAAGCGCCCAGCAGCAGTGCTAGCTCGATAGGCAGGACTTCGCCGCTTCCAAGCACAACATACTCTTCTCTCTCCAGACAGCCTCAGCGTCTTCCATCGATTAGTGCAGTCCAGCAGGGCCAGTCGCATCTCGATAACTTGGACGCACATACTTTGAATCCTCCAGTCGGATATTCCGAGTCGGTCGGAAGCAGCATTTACTCACCATCCGACGAGTTGCCAGATCGGAAACCCAAGATCTCGCTCTTGTCTATACCTCCTGGTTCACCACCTCGCAAAATGGATTACGCTACTGGTGCGTGTTGTCCTGAATAGGAGTAACGATGCGGAGGAGAAAAAGAGTGTGGTGAAAGAAAGAAAGAAAGAAAAAGGGCCCTGAACTAAAAAAATGCTTCGTAGAAGAGAAGAAAGATGCGCGACCGCAGACGGAATTCCTAGGGTTAGGGAGCCATTCGCAGTTACTGAACCCTGCACCGAGTAACTTTGATGAACGATGTAAGACAAAATGTGAGTGTGTGCGTGTGCAGGATTGTGTCACTCACACGTGTTTTCGATAGATGCTTCAGATAGGAAACAGAAAGGCGTCAAGCGAAATTTACCGCATGATTTTTAAGTATCCCATCAACTCCAGTATTTTAATGCATTTGATCAAAAGCGTGGTGTGCATATCAAACCACCACCTACGGATATACCTTGAAAAATTTGGCAAGGAGAATATGGACTTTTATGTACATTTCTTTGTTGAGTGAGAGCAGCGTGTGCGCGTGGCTGTTCCACATCCACCCCTTATATTCTCCTTGACAGCGAAATAAACCCCCACCTGTGCTCCTGCTCCCCACCACACTCTCTCTTTTTTTTCCTTACTCGTAGTCGCTGGATCGGCTCTAGTTCATCAAACCATGCTCTCCATTCTGGGCATATGTGCGTCGTCCGAGGATCGAGAGAATAGACAGCGCAGTATACAGATTGACAAGGAGATCGAGCAAGAATCGCAGCGACAACGGCAGATATGCAAACTCCTTTTGCTCGGTCGGTAACAAAGCAGCGCAGAAGAAGAAGCAGCAGCAAGCAGCAATAATGTTAACCTAATATATACCCGCCGCGCAAATGCGATGCGCGCGTTTTTCTTTTTATTATTTCACTTTTATTGATTGCAGGCAGCGGCGAGTCAGGGAAATCGACGATCGTGAAGCAAATCAAAATCATTCACCAAGGGGGATACACGCTCGACGAACTAAAAGCATGGCGATCGATAGTGTACAGGAACCTTATCGACTCGGCCAAGGATGTCATTAGCAGCGCCGAAAAGCTCGAAGTATCGTTTGAGAATCCGCGCAACAATGAGGTATTCCCGGCTCGTTTAGTCATGGAAAAGAAAGAAAGGAAGCGAAAAGCTTATGTGGTTGTTGCGTTAAAAGGAGTTTATGCACGTTATTAAAGATTTCACGCTGGCGGCAGATATCGGCACTCAAATCATTCCCGAATTCATTGTCGTCGCGATTGAGTCGATTTGGCAGGACGAGCGCACGGCCGAAGTCATGGAAAAAGGATCCAGCCAATTTTATATCATGGACTCTGCAGCCTAGTGAGTGTTCGGTCGAGGCAGACGACAACAACAACAGATATGCTTACTTGCCTGATTTTTTTCTTTTATAGCTTCCTAAGTCAGGTGCGGCGGCTCGCTGAATCCGATTACATTCCTACAGTCGACGATGTTATTCGCGCGCGGTTGAAAACTACCGGTATCCTGGAAACATTCTTTCAGCTCGGCAAACTCAATATTCAGTAAGAGATATATATACGCAGATGAAAAATCAAGGATCGTCATTCATTTACTGTTTTAGCATGTTTGACGTTGGTGGACAGCGTTCAGAGCGGAAAAAATGGATCCACTGCTTCGAGTCAGTGGATGCCATTGTGTTTTGCGTGGCCCTGAGCGAGTACGACCAAGTTCTTTTGGAAGAAACCAAGCAGGTAACACACAAAAAAAGAAGGAATACACATTGGCATGCTTTATTTTAACAGGAGATTCCTACTAGAATCGGATGGTCGAAAGCCTTGTGCTGTTTGAATCCGTCGTAAACTCACGTTGGTTCCTGCGAACGCAGATCATACTGCTCTTGAACAAGACAGACTTGTTTGTTGAAAAACTGGCACGCGTCCCGCTGCAGCGGTACTTTCCAGAATACGCTGGAGGCTCGGATCCTGGCAAAGCAGCTAAGTATATACTGTATCGCTTCAACCAAACAAACCGGATGAAGCTGCATATATATCCACAGTATGTGTATAGCAACCATGAAAGAACTGTGAAAACATGCTAATCTTAAAACAACTTCAACCAGCTTAACGCAGGCGACAAGTACTTCAAATGTAAGTGTATATTATCAGTATTCTAAAAGCACGTCAATTGTTGTTAACGGACTTACAAAAATAGATAAAGTTAGTAGCGGGATGTTGCTGATACAATTTATTGTACTTATGCGAATACGTTTCTCTAGATTTGTGTTTGAAGGCATCAAAAAGACGCTCATAGACTATTCTTTAAAAACCTCCAATCTCATGTAACACAAGTGTTTATGCGACTAGTACAGCAACAACAACGACAACGGCAGCTACAATTACCTTTTATCACCCAGCACCACAAACAACGACGGTCACACACACATTGCAACGCATCACACATCCACGTCACACACTGCTCCCTCTCTTTCTCTCTCTTTCACGCCTGCTACGTAGCACATCACCCACTACACATATTTCCCGTGAATACCATATACATACCTAATAGTTACGAAAAATAAAAAGTATACATAAATATACAAGTGACTCCATCACGCACTCTCGCAACGGTGGTCATGGAAATACGATAGATAATACATGTGAATGAATATATACTGTAACTGGGTTCTCCTCTCACCAAAAAAGGAAATCAACCCAACTGCAACTCCGCCGCGAGCAAGCAGGCTCTCCAAGGAGCATCGTCGCCACTAAGTGGAGACCTTCTCTGACCGGTCCCACACAATGGTACGTACATGGTAGACAACTGAAAGCAACAACGTCGTCGTCGCCGGCAGAAGACAGATGGATGGATGGATTGAACGGATGGGATGGGGGCGGTTGCACGACGACGACGTTGACGAGGAGGACGATGAGTGATTCACTAAAGATTAAAATGTTATAGACCAAGGGTACGACTTCGTTCGGTAAGCGCCAGACCAAGACGCACACGCTGTGCCGTCGCTGCGGCAAGCGCTCTTTCCACAAGCAAAAGAAGACCTGCGCTTCCTGCGGTTTCCCCTCTGCCAAGATGCGATCCTGTAAGTGGTGCAGCAGCAGCAGATTGTTGAATGTTTCGACATAAAGCTTACACTTAATTAGACAACTGGTCTGTCAAGGCTAAGCGCAGAAGAACCACCGGTACTGGCCGCATGTCCTACTTGAAGAAGGTCCACCGCCGTTTCCTCAACGGTTTCCGTGAGGGTACCCAGGCTACCAAGCAAAAGAAGGCCGAAGCTTCCGCCTAAACGCGAACGCACGATGCATCAGCCTTTCGACAACAATAAAAAGAAATGCTCCTTATTTCAAAAGAAAAAACAAAACCACAACTCTTGAATTATATACTACGATTTGCGCGACCATGTGGCTCCATGCAGCCCAAAATGACAATTGAAGAATGAGCTTATCATCACACACTAAGTTTGGTGCCGTCCCAATACATCGTGGCAAATGTCTGCCTGCATATTACTACTACTATCACCCACCGTTATTCCGTTTTTTATAGGTAAAAAACCAGCAGCTGAGGCTTTTCTCTTTTGTATTATATAACATGTAAAAGCGAGGAAAAACAGCCCACTCTATATCATCACGCTTCGATTAGCAAGGCCGGGTGAGATGCCAGTTGGAGGATTTGACAAGCTCATTCCAGGCTGTTGCGGTTGCGGCTGTGGTCGTGGAGGCTGCGATGAGGAGGCCGGGACAGCGCCCTGGGCACCAGGTTGCTGTGGTTGCTGTTGTCGATCTTCTAATGCATCCCAAGGTAAAGTCCACTCTCGCTTGACTTTCTGCCAAGATGTTGGGTCGAAAATTACATAGACGCCGCGATCTACTGGACTTGGTGACGTCCGTCGGAACTCTCGTACTGGTCGACCGTTCTCGTCGGCTTCC
The DNA here is from genome assembly GCF_041956525.1 of Rhizomucor pusillus. NCBI lineage: Eukaryota > Fungi > Mucoromycota > Mucoromycetes > Mucorales > Lichtheimiaceae > Rhizomucor > Rhizomucor pusillus. The sequence goes on from NW_027192154.1 coordinate 307,293, forward strand.
TTTGTTAACCACATTCCTAGCTCCTTGTGGTATCGCCAATTCCGTGCGTACCTAGCCAGTAATGGTTGAATGAGAAAATGTCTTCTGTAACATATAAGCCAAGATATAGATATATATATATATACTTACAGTTCCTGCGCTGCCGCTTCCTGGGCAATGTCCTTGGGCATAGAGTAGAATACGTAAAACAGGATCTCATCCGAGAAGGTACGCATTCGTTGGTGAGCGGGAGGTGATGCTTGCACGGTGCGATAGCAGGGTGGCAGGTAGTAGCCAGGCTCTACAGCCAAACCAGGCGGTGTTTGAGTTTCTGCCCAAGGAGAGATAAACGTAGAGTATATAGAACTAGTTCGAGACGAGCGAGATATGAGAAACAAAAAAAAAACCAATGCATTGCGAGAGTCTTTTGCTAGATACTCACTCTGCTGTATTCAGATCTAGTCCCAATGTAGTCAGATCACTACCCAGAGCCAGCATGCTCCGGTCAGGATCAGTCATGCGTATTACCCCGAGCAATCCCAGCAGTCCGTAGGTATCCTCTATTGGCTGTTTACCGTCGCTGCTTTTTGGTGTTCCGTCCTGGTTACTGCTAGGTGTTGGCGCAGAACCTATTGGTTTCCTGGAGTTGGGCGTCAGATGAGAGGGCGGTGCTGCTGGATCTGCACGGGATTGCAGCTATATCAATACCGGAGAAAATTTTAGTTGGTAAAAAAAGAAAACCATGTGCAATGAAAAACGTGTATGTGTCGAGTGAAAGAGAGTGCACGTACCCATTGAGATGATCTTAGCATATCCCCGCCCTTCACACTAGCAGCTGCGTACTCCTTACTACCTATATACATCAATGAAAGGAAGAACATTAGCCGGGTTTTCAGTGATTCACTCATTTTTACTACAAGTACCATTAAGTGAACTTGGGATACCCTCCCGTCCACTGTAGTCCCACGGTTCAGGTTTTGAATTCAGTGCCGAGGTTGACATGTCGTTTCCAAAAGACGGCGCTGCAGAACTTCGCAGCGCTGGAAAGTCGTCCATGGAGAACGTCCGTGGTGCAAGACCTCGGGCTGTTGCTAATTGATGATGATCGCCTGAATGGCCAGAGTACGCTGCTGCCGCGGATGCGCTGTGAACTCCTTGATAGGAGCCTAACGGTGAAGAGGTTTGTACTCCACCGAAATCAGATACGTTGGTGTTTGCAGCAGCGCCGCTTCCTAGCAGTGCTTCTTGCAAGTGATTAGGGTTTGACGCTGAGGAGGGATAAGTCGCGAATCGGTTTGAAGGTAAGAGAGATGACGAAGGAGGTTGCGGTGGAAGTGAACCAGCTGGTGCTGCTCGACTGCTTGAAGCTGGAGTGCCTAGCGCTGGAAAGTCGTTTAAATCGATGCCGGTGTTTGGACGAAACATTGTGGAAGAGAACAGTCAAGTCGTCTCTCTGTCTCAGAGCAAAAGGAGAAAGCAGCCTGCGAGCGGCTCTTGCGAGCCGAATCATCGAATGTGACGTTGTTTTGCCAGTTCATCCCAACTGCCCCGCTTTTGGTTCCTTTTTTCAAACACACACTTTTTTTATTGCTTGTTTCAAAATGGCATCGAGCAAGGTGGTGTGCCTCTTTCGACACATTCAGACCAATCAGGTTGTTGTGAGCACGCGTCAATATGCCGAGGTAAAATTTACACCCATGCGGTGGGCAACAAACAAAATGGTATTGATCAATATTGCGTGGAATAGAACAAATGTCTCCGTCAACTTAACATTGCTAGACGCCCACCACGGCTACGAAAAGACCACTGGCGTCCATTGGTCGCTTTGACCGGTTTCGATTCGGCAGAGTCGGCACAGGCAGTCAAAGACGCTTACTTGCAGCTATCAAACGAACGCCAGCGAGCACGCCAATCCAGCCCCGAGTATCTGGCAACGCCAAAGAAGAAACGACTCAATGACGATATGGACATGGTGGAAGATTCTATCAAGTCGCTGCGCGATGCACTTGACAAACTCGCACCTCGACACTTTGCCAATGATACCAATCTCTCTGCCTTGTGGGAACAGTCAAGATTCATTGATTTCAAGGAAGAAGGAAAGGATTGGCCAAAGTTTGTTGATCATGGATTGCTTGAACTCCAAGGCAACCGATTTGTCACTGAGGAAAAGAGCAACCCTGCACCGGCGTCTTCGTAAAAGCATAAACGAAAAAAAAATTACCTGCAACGCGCACACACGACCCCATCCACACCCATCGCTCAATGTTCAAATACATACACAAAGGCTAGAGAACAGAAAGAAAAATACAGTTAAAACATTGTACAATATGCAATCAGCACGGCGTTTTGATATTGATATTGGTATTGGATTAACATTGACAAACTATTATGTCACATTTGAAAGTTAAATACTGGATGGGATGGTACATATGAAATAACGCAAGAAAATGACAGGAGATGGGGGCGCATCCAAATATACGTTTATGCACTCCGTTTCTTCTTGAGCTTCCATATTTCTATATCGTCATTACGAATAGCTTTTGTTCGCAAAGACTTTTTTGGAATCATGCGGGTATCAAATCCCAAGGACTTTGCCTGCTGGACAAAATTATTGACCACAATGTCGTCACGGTGCTCTAGAGCCACGAGAATGGTTGACGTTGGAGATGCCAGATAGCTTATGCATTTGAGTAACGGACGCACGAGTTCGGTTGTGTAGATACAGTCAGCCGCGAGGATATAGTTATACGGAGGTTCTAGCCACGATAACTGTTCATCATCATTCTCCTCCTCCTTGTCGCAGCAGCGTTTTGCGCAGAGGTCCAGCCAGTCCAGGGCTTTTACCTTGACCTTAGGATCCTCTAACGGGAGGCTAGCGTTCTCTGGTTTATGAGACTGCTCCAAGAGCTGGTACCACCAATCTTTAATGTGTCTCTGATTCTGTCTGCGATTAGTTTCGAGGACGTGATCAACGACAGTCGGCAGATCGGTGAGAATCGTGTCGAATCCAAGTGCGCCCATGGTCAGTCCACCGAGTCCACACCCGCTACCGAGTTCAATGCATTTTTTGGAATTCTGGATTTGGAGTTGACGACCGTTCTTATTCTCGTCGAGTACCCACGACGGTCGCTTGATGGTATCCATCAAGTAGAACGCGAGCACTTTGGCGCTGTCCCAGACAGTCGTGCCATGATTCTGTGTATTGTTCAGTTGGCACAGATCAAACGTGAGCGATGGTGCGAGTGTTATGGAAAACGTGGGCAAGCCTTTGGTATCGTAGAGCACTTGTTCCTGGCCCTCTTCGACGACGCTCTTATTTTTTTTTTTGCAGGCAAAAGAATTTTGACAACTTGCTTTGTTGTTGTTCCCAACAAGGCAACTCCGATGAGTTCTTTTCTCCACTTTTTTTTTTCCAGACTTCGGGTCGGATCTTTGATGTCCCGCCAGAAGAGTTAATGACAAATCCTCACCAATCGCAGATAAAGCTTTAAAAATCACGGAGCGAAGAAAAGTTTTTCTATTCTACCCTTACTCTTTTTTTCATTACTACAGTCTAATGCGATTCTTTGCCCTTGGAAGCCTTTTCGTTGCGAGCGAGTTGATTTTGGGCGCTTTGGCTCACGGTGATCACGGCAGTGAGCAAGAAGTGTTGGGACAGATCCCTGTGCATGGTCCCTCCGAGTTGCCTGAAGTATCGTTTGGCCGACCTGTTCTGGAGAAGGATGGCTACGTCCCCTCGTTCTCGGGTATCTCCACCTTTGCGCATTTGCCCTACTTGCAATGCTGGGACGAAGGCGTCGTAGAAGATTATGACATTGCAGTTATCGGTGCTCCGTATGACATTGGTGTCACCTTCCGTACTGGTGCTCGCTTTGGTCCATCTGGCATCCGTGAAGGTTCCAAGCGCATCAAGGGCTTCAACAATGAACTCAAAGTCAACCCTTTCAGATCTTGGGCCAAGATGGTCGATTGCGGTGATATTCCCTTTGAGCCTTTCAGCAGCGAGCACGCTATGAAGCAAATCCAGGATTATTCAAGCTACATCCTGAACCGTCCTCCCAGCGCTGAGGATGAAGCTGCTCCTCTTCCTCCCAAGCTCATCACTTTGGGTGGTGACCACACCATCCTCTTGCCCATTTTGCGGTCCATGCGTGCTGCTTACAACAAGCCAATCACTGTCATCCACTTTGATTCTCACTTGGATACATGGTAAGATATAAATCAGACACATGTCTAAATAGTAAAGCGAGTAAATGTAGCTAAAACGACAATTAACAGGGCACCCGAAATTTACAACATCAAGGCCAAATCCTCCATTTTCAACCACGGCAACCCTCTCTACCACGCTGCGCGTGAAGGTCTGACCACCAACGGTACATCCATGCACGTTGGTATCCGCTCTACCTTGTACACCGAAGAGGATATTACACGCGACGAGGCTCTTGGATTCCGCATGATCAAGGCAAACGATATCTTCAAGCTCGGTCTTGATGGCATTGTTGAACGCATGCATGAAATCTTGGGCCCCAAGGAAGACTCGCTGGTGTATCTGTCTATCGACATTGATGTCATTGACCCTAGCATGGCACCTGCCACTGGCACTCCCGAAACCGGCGGTTTCCTGACCCGAGAAATGCGCTATATCCTGCGTGGTTTGGATGGTTACAACCTGGTTGGCGCCGATGTCGTTGAGGTCGCTCCTGCATACGACACCCAGGCTCAACTCACATCGTTCTTGGCTGCTGACCTTATCTATGAAATCATGTCCATGATGGTCAAGCGTGGTCCCAACTAGATAATACCTAAATCTTTCTTGGTTTTGAATAGACATATCCTCCCTTTCTTGTAACATAGTTTCCACCCCACGACTTCTAAATAGAAGCATTTTAATAAAAAGAATAGATTTGTACAGCACAATATTAGGCACGCAGGCTGCGCATTTTGCTTTGGTTGCCATGAAGACAGTAAAGGGATTGAAGGCGATATGCTAAGTAAGCGCCATAGCCGGATGCTTGACAATGGCCACTCTCAAGTAAATATGCTGGTCTACGTTTTTCCAGTATCAATTTTCATTTATTGAACTTCCAGCACGGACATCGTCGGTGTGCGCTTAATTATGTAAGTCGCAAAGTCTTGTAGCGATTGCTCGCTTCTTGGGCTGATCTGAGGTGTCCTCATCGTTTGCTCGCTTTGAAGTGATCACAGAAGACTCTACACTGAGGGAAACGGCCGAAGATGCTGGTGGAAACGAAGTATCCGAAACGGAAACCAGGGCAGCGACATCGAGATCAGGCAGAGACTGCACAGAGGGGTTCTCCAAAATAGACTCCTCGTTAACCAGGATGACCACGTTGGCAGCCTCCGGCACAACAGGGACTGAAGCGTCAGCACGCTCAGGCTCCGGCATAGAACGAGAATGGAGGTGCAGTGCTGTTGTTGCCATTCACGGCTGCCGTGTAAGTGTTTGGATATTTGCGCTTTGTATTTACACGCCTTAAGTTTGAGAGTAGACGTGGTCATTTCGAAAAGCTTTAGGCTGTCTCCATGGGCATGCTGAATATCCTCTGCCGTACCGCCACCTAATGATTCGATTATAACGCATTCGTTGCCAGAGAAACCGAATTTCGAAGCATATCCTATCCCGATCGAGGGATCCTCTTGGTACCTATTACGATTGATTTAATAATGTTTGTAAGTTTCTCAATAGTCTTAGAATAAGTTTTGCTTACTGGGCGGCGTCAGGGTGACAGAAAACATGCATCTTCGTAATAAACTTGAAGCGCTCGATCGTCATATAGTCACCAAAGTTGATCGCCAAGAGATTTGGGAATTCACCCTTATTCCAGTAGATATCATGGTCCTCCACTCGAACTGCAGTCATGATAACGAACAGAGCGATCCATATCAGGTGCTCTGTGTAGACGATAGGCTTAGAGTGCGCACTGATGCTGGCTGCATGCTCGTTGATCGCTGGAAGCACTACTTTTTGGATGAAACGCAAAAAGTACTGTGCAGCAGGAGCATACTCTCTAGCCGGTAGGTGAAGTATACAGTGGCTTCTGTATGCTTCTGCGGGACTGGCGCTTCGGACGTCCACAATAACCTCGCCTTCATGCCAGCAAAGGTCCATTTCCACCTTCTCATTCTCGCCTGGACTAAACTCTCTGGGAACATGCAAAGCATCCTCCATTAGGTCAGGGGCCTCGTCTTGCACAGCTGCTTGTCTAGAAGTAACACTGCGAGGTGTCGAACGAGCTGCGGGACGTCCTCCTTTGACGCGCAGGCTAGTTCCGAGGAGAGACACCGGTTGATCTGGCAGTTGATCAAGCGTAACGGACCAAGCTGCACATGCTAGATGTGAAGAAGCACGCGGCATGGTGAGAGTGGTCGCATTGTTAAATCTTTCTTGAGATAAATGTGAAGATTTAGGCACACAGGGCAAGGGCCGTCCCTCAGCGCTTGCCATCGGAATAATCGTCGGCCTCTCATGAACAGGTGGCCTCACTGGCAGCTCAAAATACAGTTTTTATTAGGTAGAAATCAGTTGCTAAAATTGGCCAACAATTGCTACCAAGGCTACTAATTGCCACTCTGAAATAGTACCCATTAAAAATACTGTATTAGAAAGCTCCTTGTCGGTTTTTATTCTGTAGAAGTGTGCTGGGATACACGTTTGGAAAACTTTTTTATGTATACATTTGCATGGTGAAATGGGTGTTGTATAAATTTCTTTATTTGCTCTTGCTATCCTTGTTGCTAACGGACGAGTTGACGTTGAGCAACAAAGTGTCAGAGTCCAACATGACCTTGTTGCCGGATCGTGCAATGATCTGAGCAATTTCGCGGGCAGCCTCGATGCGCTTCAATTCCAAGAAACCAGGCTTGTTCTTGATAGCCTCACCAATCAACTCGGCAGACTTGGCCTCACCCTGAGCACGGACAATGATGGACTGCTTCTCCTGGCGGGCCTTGTCAACAATGAAAGCAGCGCGCTGTGCTTCCTGCTGAGCAATCTGCTTGGCTTCGACGGCAGACTCGAAAACGGGAGAGAATCCAACGTGGGTGATGGAAACGTCGTCGAGGATAATGTTGAAGCGCAACGCACGGCGCACCAAGTTCTCACGGACGAGACGGGATACGCGCTCACGCTGGGTGATGAGTTGAGAAGCGGTGAATTGTGCAACAACAGACTTCAAAACTTCATTGACAATCGATGGAAGGATACGTTCATCGTAGTCCTGGCCGAGAGTGCGGTACACAGTCGCCAGCTGGTCAACGCGAGGCTTGGACAAGACACGGCAGGTGATGTTGACCATTTGCAAATCTTTTGATGAAATAGAGTACTTGTCAATAGAACGATCCATTGTGGATAATAAAACATCAACTGTTACCTTTAGTGCCGGTCAAGGAGGCAACATTGCGAGGTTTGGCACGAACGTCGTAAATAATGGGAGTTTCGAACCAAGGAATAACAAAGTGAGTGCCTTCGTTGTACACTGTGTTCTGAACACCAAAGAGACGGGTGTATTTGATAGCACGGTGACCACCGTCAACTATTTTACATTGTCAGGTAAATCAATGCTATACATTGTTAGCATTCTGCTGCTGCGTACCGTTGAAAAGGGAGGCATTGACACCGTAACCCAAAGCGCCTAAGACGATAAGAGCACCAGCGGCGGAACCAAGTCCTTTTCCTGCACCTCCGGGGAACATACCGCCCAGCTTTTGGGCTGCCTGCTTCGCTTGCTGCTGCATTTTCTCTACAAAAGTGTGGTAAGGAATGACCCCGTTTACGCACTCTGGTAATTCTGCCAGGCCGGAGCGGGAGGCTTAGCGGGTTCGGGAAAAGTCCTTAACCAAATGCCGACGATGGATTGTTGTCAAATACTGTATCTTCAGAAATAAATGTCGCACTTCTCAAAAATCTCTCTCTCTCTCTTTTAAAAAAAGGATTGGGACTTGAAAGTTTTTGGATATTCAGCAACTGATGTGAGGAGGGATCCACCACGGTCTGCAGATAAAGAGTCCATGATTATTGGTGTCTTTGCATGACGCAAGGAGCGTCCAATAAGTGTTTTAGATACTACATTGAAATCTACCAAAACATTGTTTGAAGATAAAGGTTTAAACTCTTTTTTTTTACGGATCAATACTTGTACTGCCAGAGTCGGTCCTTTTCATTGCACCAAGACACGGTTCCGGATATTGATATGAATTTAGGGCAATGAATTGAGCCTGCATATTACGGCCATCACTAATCTTTTGGTGTGAAGCCCAATTCTATATTTGAATTCGCTTCCGCATTTTTGGTATTCCACATAGACTTAACATTTTTTCAATAAATAGTGATTGTGCGCACTAAATTAAAAGTCAAGTATGGAGCGACTATGGCGAGGACGGGCGAGTTTAGAGCGAGTTCGACGAAAACATTGTTTCATTGCGGTACCCTTGCCACATATGTCAAAAGCCTCTCTGCGAGGCTTCCAAATTGAAAGAGCACCTTCTCAAAATGCATCACATCTTTTTACCCTCGCGCAAGGAAGGCCGATCTCGCTTTGACACAGAGGAGTTTACATACATTACATAACAAAAAAATACGGCTTATCCTGCAATTCAGATGCGTGTGTCTCTGGTATGTATTAACCTTGACGATCTTAAAGCGCATATCGACGAGTCACAGCTGAGCTCAACAAAGACTTCTGGTGCATCAAATGAGCATGAACCTCCAACACCCAAGAAGAATCGACACCGAAGAGACAGCGCAAAACACGAAAGAAGGACAAACCACTGCCAATTGTGAATAGTAAAAACAGTCTTATTAAGTTTATATCTGCCCAGCAAAGCTTTTGCGAGCTTGAAGCTCTACGGATAACAACAAAGACAATACAATCCTCGGAGCCCATAATCACCATAATCGCTGCCTATCATCGACTACTACCGGAGGACCTTTTGAAAGAGCTACAGAAAGACAAAGCAGAGCATGCGGAACTCCAGACGTTAAAGCAATTCCAACCGCGTATACCATGCTATAGAGGCCACTGGCCAACCACTGGAACGTTTACCGCTATGGCTTTGATGATCATACAACTGCAAAAAGGCGATGGGGATTGAAAAACAACTCTTTACAAGCTATACACCTTTTCCAAAAAATAATGTCGCTGCAATTTGTCGTTTTGGTGTAATAAAATTTCACAAAATGCGACATTAACTTTTGGGAAAAAGTGTATGATTTACATTGACGTACTGGCCAAACTCACTCCAAACTCCGCCATTGCTCGCTCCACACTCTCCACACATGGTGTTGGCTTATTGTCAACGATTCAGTTTCGATGAAAAGAAACCTCTTACGCACTGTCTGGATGTCTTACAAAGAAGACGATGGAAACATGCTAGAAGCAAAGTAACACTGTGGTTGTTTCCGCAAGGAGAGCTTTCATTCGCTCAGTTGCTTTGTTTTCTCGTGTTTTCGAAAGCGCAGCAAAACTGGCCCTCTGGAGGACCGAACGTGGTGACCTGCTAAGTCGGAGTTTCTGGGTATCCAGTAATTCATTTTTGCATGAGCGATAACCGCAGCAGCAACAGCGTTTCTTATGGAACGCAGCAGAAAACGGGCACGGTACGAGTACTCGTCCTTGGAAAATGCAGCACGAGACGTGACACCGGATATTTACGGCGAACGACAAAAGATCAAGGAAAAAGTGCTGAGCGAAGCAGCAGCAGCAGCCGATGGTGAATTTAGCGACGATGACTTTGACTTTAGCCAGATCTCTGATGCGATCGCCGTTGCGCAGCACTTAATCAAGGTAGCCGTCAAAGACAAGCACAATCATTCAGAGTCTGTTCAGAAATTGCCAAAAATATGCTTCGTTCATCAAATATACAGCCTTCTTCCTGACAACACTGCGGTGGACCGGGAGGTGGTATGTGTGTATTGTGTAACAGTAGGACAGATCACCATTGAGATATCATGAAATTGCTATTAGCAACAAGCAATAGACAATGGATCGTGGCGCAAATTTCACATTGTGGGCGCACTTGAGGATGAGTTTGCTCTTATGCGGAAAAATGATTATCTCTCGATGATTCAAGATGCCAAAGACGAGTTCTTGCAGGATATTCAAGAAAATGTGAACAAACAAGGCAAAAATGTCGATCCAAACATGTTTGGTAGGTACGATGACATAGTGGGAAATTTGTTATGGCAAACTAATACGCTTTCCCACAAGACCGGTTTGCAAATATGGCAAGCGACGAACGATGCTGGGACGTTGCTGTTTCAAAGAAAACCTTGACATCAAGCAAATACCATTTCAGCGATAAAGAGTTGAGGTCAATGCCCATTAATAAGAGTGGTTTGTGATATAAGTTCTAATGGCTAACAATGCAGGCATTTGGTGGGATATGGCTTGCTGTTGCCTCAGAAAGATCCCGAATTATATTGGTTTGCGATAAGACGACAAGGGCTATTCATGTCGAATTACACAAAGGGGCGAGTTGAAATCTTGCGCATGTTAAAAAGACGGCAAACGAAGGACATGCTAGAAAAGGTGAGATGCAGCGGCTATCAGTCATGATAGCGACCAGGTTGCTAACTCGGATGAATAAGTTACTGAAGGCCAAGCAGCTCAAAAAGACCGTATTCACCCATGAATTCTTGCTGCATGATTTGATTGGAAGCGGACGTGCAGAAAGGTAATGCCAATAATCGCTTGTAAGTTTTGAACATGCTAATACCTTAACTAGGCATAAAACTACTATGGGGGATCTGATACGGATAACAGAAAAAGGCGAGCAATGCAAATGATTTATACAATACGTTGCATTTCATCAGCGCAGCTTTCACGAGACGTTTGTGAGACGATAGGGCTGGCTGTGCGGAACGGAGTAAACCATGGTGATATCCAATACGTTGCTCACGTTGGTGCTGTGGCAATATCAATGAGTGCTAAATTATGGAGTTGATGCGAGGCCGCCTCGACGTATGTATTTATTTTAACTCTAGATATTTTAACTAATAGCAAGAGATAATATAAGCCGTATTCGAAACATTTATTTGAACAGAAACCATTCTATCATTTTGGGATTATAAGGTCGCGTCCCGAGACGAGACGGTAGCGATTTGGACCTCGAAATGCCGTGCCCTGGATGGAAGAGCAAGTATAATTACATACCTGTCTCGAGTACTATAACAATATCAAAGGAACCTGTCTAGCCATTTTCTGTATAATTAAAGACCCCACTCAACTCGCTTTCTCATTTTTCTAAATCCTGGCCATTCAACAGACTCTCATCTTTGTATGTTGTACACACACTACTCTGGAGCTAGCGATCTACACCTTCAAAGTATGCATTTCGAGCAATCTATTGGAAAAGGTCACTGGACCGGAAATTTCCTCCACACAGAGCTGTTAGAGTCTCCAGATTTGGACCAGGTAAGCTCGGTACGTATGGAATATACACTCTTTCCGAAAAGTAATTTCGCCTCCCCGTGGAAATCGTCCAGTTGACGAAGCCAAGACCGCGGATGTGGTTTTGGCTCCTAAGCCGCGCCTTTTATTCTATTTACTCTTTAGATCTTCTAAGGATGCGGTGAGTCCATTTTATTTTTGCCTTTTTGGGTGGGAAACTTGAACCAAGTATAAGGGTGGACGCCAACCACATCCGCGGTCTTCGCTTCGTCAACTGCACGATTTCTAGGTCATGGTCGCCAGGTAAACCATTTCTTTGGGCGTCAGTTACTATGCCTCAAATGAATATACTGCCTTTATTTCTCGAAAGTGGTAAGAGTTATAGCTATTAATTAAGAACAGTAGTGACATGACTGCTTGACTTGGACTTTGTAGCAACTCAGGTTACGGAAGTCATAATGATTACCTTCATGCAACTAGTCCAAGGTTATGGAATACCTTGGAGATAGCCCGTCGCACGACGTTGCTGTTTGAAATATCTGACGCCAAGTTGGATACAGAACGTTTCGTTGAGATAAACAAAGAGATACTGCAAAACTATACATCCCCTGACGCCGTGACTAAGGTGGAAGACATTTTCAAGACTTTACCAAAGATGGAGAGACTCCTGTTTCGACTATTTCAGCAGCAATGTGGTGCGAAAAGATATGTGTTGGCTAGCCGAAGCACCGAGACCTTTGTAGTGAAGCACCCAGCTTACTGTCAGTCACATCCCTTAACTGCCTGCGAGTTGTCTGCAGAGTTGAAACGCTTACTGGAAATAACGGGCACTCGCAAGAAGTATGTTCAAATTCTTACGACAAGAGATTTGTGAACTTATATACTTCATTACAGACAAAGATTGATTGTCTATATGCAAAACGAAGTTGAGCCACGCCTAAGAACAAGCATGCAGAAATACGTAGCGTGCTTCAAGCTTTGAGTGTCGACGAACAGAATGTTGTTAAGCAAGTTGCTCGATGCACAAGCTTAGATGGTTTATATGCGATTTGGTATACTCTTTGCAATGACATAGGACCCCAATCAGGCGTACGCAGCGCAATCAATCAAATGTAAGCAACGACTATTTTTCAGATGTGACCAAGTGCATCTGACGTTTTATGAAGGATGAATATTTGGAGCTCGTCCAAGCTTGATATCACGACCCACAACGAAGACTGGTATAGAATCAAAGTGTACTCTCTGTTATGGGACAACGCGTTCCTTTATGAAAATGAGTTTGTAACGTTAAGGTAAGACAGGATATTGTGGTAAAGAAGAATGCAGCAACTAAAATATAACAGATAAACCGATCATTAGTATAAATAGCTCTGATCTGTAGATAGATACCAAGTTGTTCTGTTCTTCAGAATTAAAAGATCGGATACAGTTTCACTGTACTCTTGCTGTCCGCAGAACGTAACACATACCGAGTTCGTATAGGTTTGTCGACATGACAAATTAAAGAAGTAAAAATGAAGAGGAAAAAGAAATGAAAAGGAAAAGTTTGGAACGGAATTCATACAGGCTTGTCTAAATAATGAAGAAGATGAGAAGGAGACACCTGCGATGTGCATGTCTGTGTCACCTTCGCTGCACTTGTCAAACTTCATCAATGCAATCTATCACATTTCCTTGGAAATTCAAGTTTGTGTATCAGTCACGACATGCTCGAAAACATGTAAAATCTACGACGGAATCAACATTAACGATTCAAATCGTCTCCAACCTTCTAAAAATTACTTTATCTCGGGACTGCTATTGTTATACTTTTGATGTCTAAATGCATCGCATTTGTCCGAGCCTATGCATGAATTTTACTAATATAACTTGCAAGCCTGATAGATTTGCAGGGATTTTCATTAACACAAAGACGTGCAATATCTCCAAGAAACACAGTGCGCACTCTATACGTTTATATTATATGTAAGTCTGGCTGTTATTGCAGAAAGTCGTTGAGACGAACGATAACAATACAGTCGACAGCATCTGGCCCTGCAATGCAACGTGTGAGGGGAACGAGCGAGAATTTTGAAACTATGGATGCTTTGCGTCACCTTCGTCCGAGCCAGCAAATGGCTGGGACGCTCTCGTACCTCGTGTATACTGACTACACGTTTGCAATGCTTATTCTCGCAAAATAATAGCTCATCAGAAGAATACCCCACATTCGACAGACGAGGTAGCTAGCCGTGGGAAAGATAACTGTCAATTTTAGGTGGCGTGATTTTATTATCAGAAAACACAAGTGTGAGAGATGGGATTCAAACAAGAAATATACTTGAACTATTTAGTACGTGATAATCAGGAAATAATGAATAAAGAAGATGGAAGCAGCATTTTCAAGTTCTGTTCTATTGCTAGAATACAACGACACGGGATTTAAGTAACTGCGTTTTTTTGCTGACAATATGGTCCCTGTCAATTTATTGAGATAATTCTGTCTTATCCTTTATCTCCAATTCCAAACTCTGCTGTGAAAAGCAAAAACGGCAAAGTTGCATTTCATGCTACAGCCCCCGGTGGCACCAAAATACCTCAGCCCGAGGTATACTCGCGGAGTTAACAGAAAAATACCCCACTTGTGTTACCAGTCCGAAAAATATACAAACTGTGTTTGTATGATCGTATATATAAATGGGGGCCGATAAACGCATTTTTTTGGTTTCCTTCCTCACATCTTCTGCTCTCCCCTTATCTTACAGAGACAACAACAACAAGCATGGCCAGCGACAACGTATACCTCAAGACCGCCTGCTACGGCAAGGACCTCGTCCGTCTCTTGCGTGTCTACCGTGAAGGCAACCAGCAACGCTGCACTGAATTGACCGTGAGTTCACAACTTTTCGTCTGTGAGCGATAAGAATAGGTGCACTGATAAAGATATCGCTTTAGGTTCGCTTGTTGTTGGAGGGTGATATTGAGACTTCTTACACCAAGGCCGACAACTCTGTTGTTGTGACGACCGGTATGATGATGGAGGAGGAAACGGAAACTTGAAGTTTTGGAGGAGCTGACCTTGGGATGTAGACACTTGCAAGAACACTGTCAACATTCTTGCCAAGCGCAGCCAGAACGTTGATAACATTGAAGTGTTTGGTATGGAGATCACTGAGCACGTGTTGAAGCAGTACAAGCACATCTCCAAGGTCCATGTTGATATCATCAAGCACAAGTGGACTCGCCTCCTGGTTGATGGCAAGCCCCACCCTCACTCGTTCGTCCGCGACGGCGAGGATGTCCAGGTTACTCGCGTTGATCGCGAGCGTGCTGGTGACAAGGTGTTCATCACCTCCGGTCTTCAGAAGCTCTTGGTCTTGAAGACAACTGGCTCTGCCTTCCACGGTTTCTACAAGGATGAATACACCACCCTTCCTGAAGTCTGGGATCGTATCTTCTCCACTGCTGTTGACTGCAAGTGGACCTTTGCCTCCAACTGTCCTGTCCAGCTCCGTTCCGTCAACTTCCCTGCTATCCACGCTGGCGTTCGCCAAATCACCACCGATACCTTCGCCACTGATGACTCTGCTTCCGTCCAGGCCACTTTGTACTTGATGGAGAAGCAGATCCTCGCACGTTACCCCGAGGTCCAGGAAGTCTACTATGCCTTGCCCAACAAGCACTACGTTGGCATTGATATGAGCAAGTTCAACATTGATAACACTGGCAAGAACATGGAGGTCTACCACCCTCAAGCCGATCCTTCTGGTAAGACGTGACAGAAAGAAAAAAGTTGATTTTTTGCTAAATGGGATCTTTTAGGTCTTATTACTGCCACTCTTGCTCGCAAGCCAGCCTCCAAGCTCTAAATAAGAAGGGGCTTTGTCCCAAACACGCTCCCTTCGTAACCTTCCATCTAACGCCATCTTGCCCCATCCTGCGAAACTTCCTTTCGAGTCTTATATCTATCAAAAGATAGCGATGGTGCAGTTTTTTTTAGCTTATTAAAACAAAGCTTTTGTATATAACCATAACTCCTTGGGTTCCATTGTTAGTGATGCGACCGCTGCTCTGTCGTCGTCGGGCAATAATTTGTGGCTTAACGATGAGGGCGGGACAGCAGCAATTGAGTCCGAGTATTTCGCATGAGCGGCGCGCGTTTTAGATTTTTTCTTTTTACCTTTCAGTTATTTAAAAGACGAAATGGCCAGCACGAACTACACCGTTGAAGATTTGATACCGCGGATACATCAGAACATCGACGCGCTCGAGTACCAAGCAGCGTACGCGTTTTGCAAAAAGGCGCTGGAGCTGGAACCCACGAATGCCGAGATACTCGAAGTAACGGGTCAAGTTGAAATCGAGCTGGAATTGTTTGCCGAAGCAAGACAGGTAAGGGAAATGGGTCGCATAGCAACGACAGCGCTGGTAATGGAATTGAGTATACTTATGCTATTGCTCAGCACTTGCTCCAAGCCGTACAACAGAGTCCAGAATCCGGATACAGCAAATACATGTATCTTGGGCAAATGTCGGTAGAGAAGGAAGCTATCCGGGCTTTCGAAAAGGGCGTCAATCTGATGGTCAGCGAACGGCAGCGAGTACCAGATGGATCAGACGAGGCGCAGATGCTTGCTAACAAGATTTCAGCTGCACTGTGTGCCATGACCGAAATCTATTTAACGGATTGCTGGCAAGTAGTATGAGGATGGAAAAGAAAAGGAAGAAGAAGAAGATCTGACTGACAAAGTTGAGTTTAGCTTTGAGCCTGAAGCTGAAGAAAAGTGTCAAGAGTACTTGGCACAAGCGCAGCAAGTGGATCCGCAAAATCCTGAGGTTTACCAGCTCCTTGCCTCTGTGCGACTAAGCCAGCAACGCAACGAAGATGCGCAGCAAGCACTGATAAAGAGTATGGAGTTGTGGCAGGATAAGGAACCGGGCGACCCTTCGATACCCATTTACGATACGCGACTGGCCCTCGTTCGACTGCTCATGGAATTGGGCATGTTCGAGCATGCATTCACCGTACTGGAGGGACTCCAAAAGGAGAACGACCAAGTGGTAGATCTGTGGTACCTGTATGGATGGGCATATTATTGTCTAGGAGAAGATGCAGACCGTTCGGATGAAGAGCGGCAAGGCCACTGGGAAGATGCAAGGGACTGTCTCGAGACTGCAGTCAAGGTAAGAGAGAGAGAGAGAGAGAGGGCGGGGTATGAATGAGAGGAAAAGAGAGAGAAGAGAGGAGGAGGAGAACAGCAAGAGGGGGATGGAGGGACTTTAGTAGTAGCAGACTCGGCCCATCCAACGGAAAAGGGATATTGCCTCTTGGGAGCCTCCTTGGCGTTTCCGATGTTCCCGTTTGGATGTTTGTGCGGTAATCGGGAGGCTGAAAGGGACGTGCGGCTGACGGTTGACGTTATTCTAGCTGTATCAGACTGTCGGATCAGACGATGAAGCCATGGTCGAGCACGCGCAGGAACTGATCGCCACGATCAACGCGGCTCTCCCACCATCTGCAGAGGACGAAGAGGAGGAGATTGTTGATGAAAACGAGCTCGAATTTATTGAAGATGACGATAATGCCATGGAGATGTAATCCAAATCAGGAAAGGAGTCTTGGAACAGAAAACCAAGTGATGAGAGAGACAAAACAAGTTTTTCCAACCCCCTTCCCACATACATTCATATACGTACGAACGAACATATTATACACATACACGCTCACAAATCAACGCGCATATACACCTCCTCCTACATCCATACATCTGTATCTATACTAGACATGTATTATCTTGCCAATTACATGCATATGATTTTTTTTTCTTGCTCTGGAAGAAAAACAAGAAGAATAAGAATAATGACAGCACATGTTTTTCAGATCATGGCCTTGATGCACATCGATAAAATGAAGGGGAAGCATATGTTGAGAGCACGGGCAAGAGGAGGGGAGCGATGACGAGGGAATCTACTGCTGCTGCTGCTGCTCCACCTTCCTGCTTCTATTTTGCTAGCAATGTCCATCGATGATAACCGTATGCTGCGACCGATGCCGCTGCAGGGTGAGGAGCACATTAGACGGCAGCGCAAGACAATATCAGGGTGCATGTGTGAGGGGAAAACATGTAAGAAAAGAAAAAAAAAAGAGAGAAGGAGTTGCTCTAGTTATGGTCCCCACTGAAGTCAGTGTACATACATGTCCGAGATGATAACAAAGACGAGAAAACACGTCCCTTAACTATGTTTTATTTTCTATGTAAGACCATTGTCAACCAATGCTGTGACAACGGCGACATGCCAGTGCTACCATTAAGCGATTGTTAAAAAGAAATGCAATAAGAAAACAAATCTCGGAATACAAGGGTAAAAGAGGAAATCAAGGGGACGTCGACGAGAGGAAGAGAGAAGAGTGGCGGTGTACTGCATCGGTGGGAACACGGAAAGCCGGTACCAATGAAGCGCAATATATAGGTGATGAGCAAGAAAAAAGATGTTCGATCATGGTACTTTTTGCAGGTTTGGAGATGCATAGATACAATACTCGACAATCTTTCTGAGATCAACGCAAACAATCGTATATATATTCGATCTAACTTTGATATTTCATTACAATTCACGCTGCGCGAAGACAGAGAACCGTGCTACTAAGTTAAACTGCAGGAAAAAACATCATAGACAGATGGGGCGATAGTATAACTTGATCATCCGGGGGAGGTCGAACAAGTCAAGGAGTTTGGTTCGGCAGAAAGTTGGATCTAAATTGACTGCAAACCAGGTTTTTCCTTTGCACGGATAATGCATCTGCCATGCTTGTTTTTCATTTTGTTTGCGAATGGCGGCTACTAGCATGCTCCGGGTCGCAAAGGAAATAAGAGAGCGAGGGCAATAGCCACAAACCACTATTCCCTTGCGCCTTACAAAACAGGAGAGCAAACCATCCATTATCTAGCAACGAGGTCGATGTACAGTGATATACATGCACACGGAGGGAGTAAACAAGTAAGATTTGCCGACGATGCGAAAAAGAGAACGAGAAGAGGAGAGATTTTTCTTTTTGTAAGATCCTGGGCACACACATACAATCTCCTTTGAATATAATGAAAATAGCACGCGAGAGTAATAAGAGATGATTGACCTATATCGTTTTGCGCGCGCGCGCACAGCCATCCTTTTCTCCTTAGGATACACAACTGCAACGACAGTGTGTTCTTGCATGACCCGGTGCGCTAAGCCCCTCCCCAGCTCCCCTCGATCTGACGTGTGAGTGTGTGCACATTATTGCAAGGGAAAAAAGAGAAAAAGAGAGACAAAAAAATGAGAGAGAAACCAGGATAGGCGAAAAATATTGAGCACATACAATCTCGGACGCGGGAAAGGAGAGATCATCAACGACACATCCACACCCAAGATCTATCACAAGACAAGACAAATAAGGTTGGGTCCACCGAGAAGGACAAGGACACACACACAGCGATCCTTTATTGTTGTTATTTAGTTTCATTATCTCCGAATTGTAGAATGACAAGGAAGAACAAGAAGCTTCAGTTGAAGCATACCAACGAAACAACGAGAAAGCAGCTATGTACCTTGCACCGGCGATTCCGTGTACAAGTGTACATGAAGATCGTACGAAATTTTTGCCAAAGGCATTTGCAAAGATGACAAGAAATGAAAATGATGCCTCCCTAAACCAACAAAAATATGCAATTCTCCCTTTATCCTTTTCTGTTTTTGTGCAGAAATAAGAGCCGCTAAAAGCAACTTTACCCCCCTTTTCTTTTCCCTGGACACACACAAAGGGCAGGCAGGCAGGCAGACAGGAAAGATGATGAATGGGCGAAAAAGGTGGAGGACACAAACAATGCGAGGATGTGGCATCATGTAAGGATATAACAGGGTTCTCGCACGCTGTGCCGAGGCAGGGACAGCATTAGTACTAGTAATCGTTTGCACATGGTAATAACTGGGTCTTCCCAAATTGAGGTGATTCGAAATATTTGACAAGATAGACTTTTTTACGACGCCCGCTGTTGCTATCATTGGGTGATGTCCCAAAAAGATTAAATAAGCTATATTCTTCTGGACGATGCTGTAATCAGATGATGAGCATTCTTTCGGGTTCTGTCTCGCCCCTTGACCGCGGCTGCTCACCTTTTTTTTCTTATGAAACTATCGATCATCGTCGTCCCCCATCTCCCCTCTCTCCTAGCCTAGCTTCGCTCTACCTCGCTTTAACCCCCCCCCAAGAGATTGGGCCCTCGACTTGCGCTCAGGGTCGCTTCTCTTCTCTTCTATCTCCTCTCATAGGATGCTGCTATCTCTTTTTGTCAATGATCGGATTGTAACCAGGAGATCTCCATTGCAACAAGGGTCCGGTTAAGTGATGTCGTCTTTTTCTTTTTCTGTTTGTACATATTGTCCATGCTTTACCCCACCTTGCACCTTGACACATTTTCGCAATTTTGTGTGCGGCATGCATATTTCATGTTTCATGTCCCTGGAGATCCACTTTTTCTTGGGGATCTGGAAAGAAGGAAAAAAAAACAAAAAAGAGTATAAAAATAAACCATTCTTCCTCTTGGCTTTTGTCCTTTGCTTCATTACTTTTCTGCTTTCTCCTACTACATTTATCAAATTCCCATTACATCGCTGCCATGAACAGTAAGTGAATTGTAATAATACTATCTTTTTAAACGCACACAGCCGCTAACTACAATGACTTTCAGTTTCTGACATTCTTAACCCTGCTACAACAACGACAATTACAGCAACTGCCACTCCCGGCAATTTGGCATCTCCACCGTTATCACCCAAGTCGATAAACAGCAACCTTCCTCCAGTTGTACACGGCAAACCTCGCAGTCGATTCTCGGAACTCGAAGATGCTATCATCTGCCAAGGTGTCGCCAAAGGTCTTACGTGGGGACAAATATCTCGCCAGCTCCCTCATCGCAAGCGAGCTACCTGCTTCAACCGATATCGAACCCTCCAAGGCATCCGCAAATCTCGAAAGCAATCGTTCACAACGCTGCCTCCTTCGCCCGAATCCACTGTTCGCAACTCGCCTTCGCCTCCTCCTTCATCGACTTGGTTACCAAGCTCGCCTAGGTCGCCGCGACAGCTACCATCGCCTCGCCAACTTCTCCTTAACGAAGAGCATCAATCATCAATATGCCAATTCATACGTCTCCCGCCACTCTTGTCCACACACCAACATGCTTAAATCCCATTCAATTTCATAATAGCCTTTTCTTTACTACCTACTCCTTCTCAGCTCACATCCCCATCTCAGCATTCTACAAGAACCCAGCAGCTTTTCTCATACAGCATACATACCCTTACACGCCCAGAGCACTACATACTTTATACACGCAGGCACACACAAACGCAAGCACACGCAAACGCATACTACATCCGGCATTTATCTATTGCAACCCCCCAATGGGGTCACATTGGTAGTAAACCCTTCATATGTGCATTTTCTTCTATCGCCCGAACCTTCCCTTTTTTTCTCTCTAACCCGAGACTGAATACTAGTAACCTTAAATCATAATTTGGCACATATTCTTACATTATTAAATATCTTTTGTTTTTATGCTTCTTTTTGTTATTATGATTGAGTGGTTATTTATTGTTATTTTCTAGTCGTCATGTTTGCATGTTGGAAATCGCTGGCTGGCTAGCTGGCTGGGGCTGGCTTCGTTCGCCCTGAGTTGATTGAGCCGACAACAAAAAAGTCACAAATTCCAACCACCACCACCAACCTTCAGAAGAGGCAGCTATTTGAATTATTATTATTATTATTATTGCTGTCGGCCGACCCAACAATGTCCTTCTCGAGCATACGACGTTTTGCCACGGCAGCAGCTGCAAAGTCGCCGCTTGTCATTAACAAGAACCGTATCCTTGCCTCGGTTATTCTTTCTCGCTCGCCCCAAATCACCCGCGATGCCACTCCGTTTGAACGAGCCTACTTTGACTACAAGGAGAAACTCGAACGACAGCAGGCGTCGCGATTCCCGACCGAATTCTACTTTAAAAAGGGTTCGCTGGCCGAGCGTCGCTGGAAGGAAGAGGAGGCTGCAAGACAGGCAGCCATGAACGATCCGAATCAGTCCCTGACCGAAGCTGTTTTGGAAACGCAGGCGTCGTTCCAGGACGAGACTTCAGCGCGAAGCAACCTCGTCCAGGCGAGCAGAGTCACCGACGCAGATAAGAACAACGACCTCAAGAGCCTTGACCGTGCGTTGCAGAGAACTCTCTACCTTGTTGTTCGTCAATCGGAAGGAGGCGATCGCTGGATCTTTCCCCAAGGCCAGCTGGAATCAAGCGAATATTTGCACGAGGTAAAGACGAAAAGAAAACCATACGACATATCTACCTGTACTTTTGCTAACTCCATCACCGCAATATATAGGCAGCTGAACGTTACCTCCAGCACCACTGTGGATCAGACATGGATGTATGGTTTGTAGGCCGACAGCCCGTCAGCTTTTACAGGGAAGCACCGAGCAGAAAGAACGATACAGAGGGACAAAAGGTTTGTTGTTCTTCGTTTGTAAAAATCTCCAAAGGAAAGGGAAAAAAATCTGACAGGGCACGTGATTTTTAGGTGTTCTTTATGAAAGCACGCATCTTTGCTGGCCAGGTCAAGCCTAGCAACGGTGTAAATGACTTTGCATGGCTTACAAAGGAGGAGTTGGAGAAATACCTTTCACCAGAATACTACAATGCGATCAAGGACAGTCTGGGCGACTTGTAAAAAAGATATAAGGGGAAACAAAATCATCCAAAAAGAAGAAGAAGAAAAAAGCATTACCCGCATTACCCGTTCAATAGACCATTCTCTCTCACTGTCTCTTTCTTATATTCTCTTTCTTCCTTTTTGCTTTTTCTTTTTTGCTCACTTTTGTATTATAAAAGAATGCTTAACCTACATGGAAAATAGCAACAATAATGTTCTTAAATAACTGCTTGACGGCTGGCTTTGCATCGCTTGCATGTTTGCTGTAAGGCGGTGGAGGAGAAGAAGAAGAAGCCTTAGCAGTGGTAGGTACCAGTGTTTTCTCCTGCATCGTGCATGTTTGGCAGATGAGGTCCTTATTCGGCCACCCGATTCTGGTTTCTTTGCAGCTGATGCACTCGTAGGGTATATCAATTTGGGTATGATGTTCTTTACCGTAAGCAATGCATTGCTCGTACTCAAAGCACGCCATCTTGAAGGTGACTGTCCATCCGTGCTCTATTTGATTGTCACAGAGATACTGCGTAGCTTCTAGCACCACCTGCGCCTGATGCTTGTCAAATTGGGACCAAAATCGGACCGCTTCCAAGAGAACTCCAAGGATCCTCTCGCACTGGACCAATTTATCTTTTACTTGGTTGCGGTAAACATAGGTCTGGTCTCTTTCCTGATACGCTTGGTCGACCGACTGGGATATCTGGTAGCACATTTGACGACTCGAGTCAATTGCGTTTCGCAGCTCAGCGACCTGATGCTCGGCTTCGGCGTGCTTGTCACGTGCTCTGAGATATTTCACTTTGTAGCAGGTCGACAGCACAGGTAGCCAGTGGAGTTTCTGGTACTGGCTTTGGCGCCACTGTCGTTTTCGGTGCCGTTCAAGTGCAGTGTTCTGCATTGACGGCAGAGAATGCTCGTAGTTCCGGAGCAATGTGTCGGACTTGTATCGGCGGTTCTCCAGAATGTCAATGTGTCGAGCAATCGTATCCAGGGTTGCATCCAGCCGTTCGAGCAGTTGCCGGGATGCATATATGAGTCGATGGTACTGCTCTTGGACAGACTGTACGGTCATGCAAAACGACCGGATTTCTTGACGCTGCATATGCACTCGCCGCTGGATATCACGGAGCATCACAAGGGCCACGTCTCGATGTTTGGTTTCCAACAACAAACGAACAATCTCTGCTGCTTGGTCCGCGGTGATCGCTTTCAGCATTGCTAAGTTGAAGAAGAGAGAGAAAATATTTCCGTAGCAAACATCCCATCGAGAGGAAACAAGTTATATTAGTGCGAGTTCTGATGTTTGTTTGCGTCGAGTCGTCAGCCCGGACATCACTTGTCGTCCGAAATCGGAAATGTGCAAGTAGAATTTGATCAGGCCCAAGCAGAATGGGCCATTGGTCTGATTTCAGCCATGACTATTTGAGTGGGCCATCCTCCACAAAAATGAGCCACTTCGGCCAAGTTGAGCCAGCCAAACGAATCTGGGCCAGCTGTCCTGAAAATGGATTGGCCATGAACTTGAATCAGACAACAAAACTTCAGACAGTAGAATGTAGTGTTTATTCAAAGGGGTGTATTTATCCCTTCTCATCAGCCAGACAGCATCCCTCAGAATGTCAGCGAATTGACGTATCTAGCATTGGCAGTCTTCACCGAGTGATCTGGTCAGAGAATGCCGAATACGCTCGTTTAGTTCAGTGTTTCCCCTGACTAATGCAGAATCCTTGCTGACTACATCCTTCCGTTTGGCCCAAAACTCTTGGCGGTGAGTAACGGAGAGTAGGGCGGCAAGAACAGGGCCTGGTAACCACGCTCAGCAGCCCAAAGCTTGATTTCTGGCATCTTGTGGATACTGCGGCTGCGTTATCCATTATGAGATGCTTGTACTGGAGGTCTCGGCGGTCTAGGCAGTTGAGGACTTGCTCAATGAACTCCAGAAAGTCGCTCCCGGTGGTTCGAGCCGCAAAAGGCCGCCGTGAATTCTATCGTTAGTAGAATAAAACTAAGAGCCCCTTCGCCCAATGCACTTGCCTTTGTAAAACTAGGTATGCACCTCTACTGATGAAGGCAGAAATGACCCGGTCGCAGCCCCCTGTAGCCAACAGCATTGCCACCAACTACAGACGACGTTTGTCTCAGCAAGGGTAGCTGACTAGCAAACCAAAGTTATTCACGCAGGACCCCCTGCACCTTAACAAGCCTTTCAGCAAAGGACGTCCGTCTGTCCCCTTTATCGGGCTAGCCACGTTTGACGATGCCTAGTGGAAAGAAAGGACGAATGCGCCGCGTATTTTTATTTTATTAATGCGCGTGTTTGATTGGCTAGATTCTGAGTCCGGCTCGGATCGCGCCCACACAGTAGGCGGTGTCCCTAAACACCTGCTTCCCCACAACCATGACAAGATCTACGAAATACCAGTTCCCTCAACATCAGATCCAAAATGACAGTATTTCTCACAATGCATCCCGGAGGAGTGGGATTTCCCGAAATTTTCAGCGCAGTTTCCTAGCGACACTGTCAAGCAAAACCTTCTCGACTACCAAAACGCGTTACGCTGGATACTTCAACACCACATTGATATCAACTTCGTAATCAAGTCGACCGCTGTTGCAAAGATGGAAAAATGTTAGTATTTATTAGGCTATATAGACTTCATGCTCACATTAGGAATAATAACCAAGGTCCTTAACAAAAAACTTCAAGAAATTGCAAAGCAACCGCCATCGAACACAAACATAAACATTAATGCAGAGCAGATGCTAATCGGTGACAATAAGTATGCGTGTAGCTCTCGAGAAATCCATGGCGTGCTTCCGCTGATTGTATTCTCCATTTAGCATTGCAATAAACCTACAAGGCTCAAAGAAGGTAGTCATGCACGCTGACGGCGATTAAGGCTCTGATTGATGCGTAATGTTAAATAATAGAGAGGAAGAAGCGATTGAGAAGGCGGGTGGTGAGGAGAGCGGTGGAGGAGAGCGGAAGAAGACACTTGAGTTTCAAGAAGAAGAAAAGGAAAGAAGACGAAGAGGAAGAAGAAGAGAAAGAAGAAGGTAAGCACACTTCTATTGATAAATGCTTATTTAAACCTGCAATTTCCCAGTTTTGTCACTGTGGGATGGCTGGCTCCCGTTCGTCAATTCGTTCAAAAATGAATTAACTCGTAATATTTTCAGGTAAGGGCTACTGAAGACGCTTGGAAGCTTACTAATTCCTTGTATTCTATAGGCCGGAACTGTACGGTTTTCTTTGCTGTGGTCGTGGAGTGCAAAAGAGAGAGGGCATACCGACAGACCTTTGTAATGGGTTTCAAGCGATGTTTAAGACGACATCAAAATATACAAAAGTCCATGAAGGGCTCGAGTAATACATTGACGCGGTTCTAGACGCAGTACGTGACCATTTCAGTCTCCAAAATCGATTTCTGTCTTGCATGGGTATAAGACCACTCTCGACGAAATG
The DNA here is from genome assembly GCF_041956525.1 of Rhizomucor pusillus. Lineage (NCBI taxonomy): Eukaryota > Fungi > Mucoromycota > Mucoromycetes > Mucorales > Lichtheimiaceae > Rhizomucor > Rhizomucor pusillus. The sequence goes on from NW_027192154.1 coordinate 332,866, forward strand.
GATGATGCTATTGCAAATTTGCAGATTTCACAAGTTTCAACATGAGCTGAAAAACAAATTATTTTTCGTTCAAGCTATTTTCTGTGCATTGTGAGTAAAACGGCTGTGCCTACAATATGTCCCATCTGCTAAAACCACTGTAGTGCAGAGATCGTATATTCCGGAGTGATTGATATAACCAGTTCAGAAGCATCATGGAACGAGGCGGTCGTGTGGCCGGTGCTTAAGGCATGCGTGAAATACATTCGACGGGAGAATGATAAAAAGCCGACGTTTGCTCCGGAAGAACAGGAGCTGCACGCAATGACCACCGTTGGTGCGGCGACTTCCCAGGCGCCGTACAGTGCAACGGCATCATACGTCTTCGCGATCTCGATAACCTTGAAATTTGCCTGCTGGAAACGTCAAAAGCACTGGGTAGAGCGGGAAGGCCGAAAATAAGTTTCGACCATCACAAGGGCATGTTTGGTCTGCTGTCCATGATTAAGCGTACCGCCGATACATTCAACCTTGCCACGTTTGAGCAGCTAGCAGATGTAAAATATACCTTTATGCATGCTCATGGTATGTTAAATCTACTTCAAACCATTTGAAGCACTGAGTTTGTTATACAGGAGATGCAATCTGCGTGTGGTCTTTCAGCATTCCGAAGCCGCAGGTGCTCGTCATGAACAAGGAACTTAAGATACCATTGAAACTCGAAAGGAAAGGCGAGGAACTACTTCCGTTTCTGGAATCCTGCTGGCGTGTACTGGTAAGGAAGTTATTCTCGTTTCCTAGAGCTTCCGACTGATGTGAGAAAACGAACAGCACCACCTGATAGAGACAATCGACGCACTTGAAAGACTTCGAGAGAAGCACGAGGAAAATGTCCGGGATTACCGATACAAAAAAGCCCTACCCACCATCAGAAAAATTTGAGTACGGTTGCAAGTCCAAAATTGTCAAGATGGGCGAGAAACAGCACACAACGATTGTAAGCGACGACGGCCCGCTAAGCTCGCCACTTTGCCCATACGAGGATGATTTCTACTCTGATGAATATGGCGAATGAAAAGCGAGATGAGACCCCTTCCACTCCCCAAAATACCTCGTTTTACGTTTACCCCCAAATTGGTCGCCAATCTTCCCAAATAGCTATCAATTCCGTAGAGGCAAGCTTGGCTGTTTGATGTTCATATCTAAACTTCGCAACGAGAGGATGAACACCTGGAGCCATATTTTGGGCTTCATGATTTTTGCGTTCTTAGCTGTTATTTATTTCACGTGAGTCGAGTTGTAGTAGCAGTAATCGACCATAATATAGTAATTGTTTTTGGGACTGTGACCACGGCAGGTGAGCCTTTTTCCGACCAGGTCATGCTGCGCTTCATATTAACATGAAACGCAGACTCGCCAAGAAAGACACATTTTCTTCGTATATTCATGTCAGTAGTCTCCCTGTCCACAGATTGGAACCGGGCTTTTTTCGGTGTCCAGTTGTACTGCCTCCTCACGAATTCATAGAGAGTGCTCTTCGAGACCTCAAGTCCCTCAAACTTCTGATCAACATGCTCTATGACCTCCTTATGCTCCTCAGTGAGAATACGCGGGCGGCCGTTCTTTCTACGCATTTTAAAGATGCTGTCAGGGTCCTTTTCATTTGTTGTCCATCTCTGCGCCGTACGAACATGAATTCCCGACTGCTTCGCAGCAGCTAATGCGCTGAGAACCTTTCCAAACATCAATTTAAAAAACCTCACTTTGTCCTGGTCTGAGTAAAGTTTGTATTCTCGCTTGACAGTAGTTTCTCTCATGTGGACGTCTGCGTCCTTTGGTCTGCATAGCAACGGGCTCACGGTCGCTCGCACGAGGCATATTGCACAAATGCTGCGTGTGCGAACCCACTGTTTCAAGAGCGTACGTCTCTTCATCCACAAGAAAGTCCATGGGTTCAGGCCTGCCATATTTATCAACGACGTTGCCTTGTCAATCTTCATTTATCCATTTTGAAATGTGTGTGGTGTGATTATGTATTTTATATACTCCTCGAGATGCTAAGCTTTGTGCATCTGAATTTTTTGAAAATGCGATTTTCATTGCGGGACGAAATTACTTTCTGGAAAGAGTGTAGTATCAGTACACTTCTTCCCAAAAGTAATGTCGCATTTTGTGAAATTTTATAATACATTTATCCAAACAAAAACTTGCAGCGACATTAAAATTTTTGGAAAAAATGTATAATACCCACTTTCCTAAGAAGAAAGCACATTAGATCACGGTTGCCATGCACGCTGCATTCTTTTACGGCACGTTAATGTCCCCTGATGTGCGCTCTCGAGGTGAGATCTGGAGTGACCTTTGCCCTACCCTGCCCTAAGTGAAACTATATCACCGTTGGTAAGTGCTGTGCGGTCCCTATGCGACCGAGGAAACAGTCAAGGACAAGTTTGCGACTTTGCGATTCCGCCCTGCTGTTTTGAAGGTGCATCGTCGTTCGATTTGCTTTCTTTTTTATCCATTCCCTGATCTAGTTTTTCTGGGCAGGGTCATAGACGATTTGCATTGAAGAATCTGGTCTATCCAGGCGTCGTCCGCACCGATAGACCCGAGGATCGAGTCATTGGAATCCTCTGTGAGGGCTTGAATGACCGAGACGTAAAGCTCCTTGACGAGTTTGAAGGCGATGTAATGATGGATATCAACATTGTTGTTGCTAGGAGGCGTAAAGCTTAATAGGTGGGATGCTTAGGAATATGAGCGCACCACTGTCACTGTATACCCTACCACAAACACCAATGACGCTCTCGAGGAGGAGGAGGAGGCCGGCGGCGTTGACTGCCAAGTATATATTTGGACCGCCGGAGATCATCATCTAGAAGCGCACGATTGGGAATTGGATGGCTTTGTTGCAAGGAAACAAGCTATCTGGCTCCAGGAACTTTATTGATCTAGTTGTACTATCGTGTGATCAACAAAGGTTTTACGTGATAGCTCTTCATACTGATCCAATGTAATTCATAACCATCCCTGTTACCATGGTCGCTGATGCGTGCGGATACACATCTCAACGACAGAAACGCAGCTCCAATAAGATCGTTTGTCCAGGAGTGATTCAGAAATTCACACTGGTCAGATCCGCATGATTTCCTTTTGGCGGTCGGGTGGGGTTAGATCTCCTCCTGTTCCCAAAAAACCATCATGTTTTCTCGAATTGTTTGTATATCCACGATATGCATTGAACAGCTTTGTATTCTGATGATCCTTGTATTTCGATTTATATTTGTGTAGGCGCGACGCAGTTTCCACGCGTCTGCAGCTGCTGCACGTCGCAGGAGCCGGCTGCCGGTGAACCCTACGCCGTCCGTCGAAGAAGCTGTCATCAACATTCTGCACAACACACCTCCACCAAAGGCAGCACCCCGAGGAGCACGGCATATTCTGAGCTGCTTGGCGCACAATGAACCTGGTGTCATTAGCAGAGTAGCTGGCATCTTGCAAGCTCGCGGTTTCAACATTGAGTCGCTCGTCGCTGCACACACAGAATTGCCTGGGTTGAGTAGAATGACGGTCGCGCTAAACGGTGACGGAAAACAAATGGAACAGGCCAAGCGCCAGCTTGAAGATATCGTACAGTATTATGATCCTATAATTTTCGCTATGTGGCCACAGCGGACGACTGAATTGTTAGAGGCGCAATAGGTACCGATGTGGGCTGTGCTGGACTACAGCCGCACAAGGCTCGTTGAACGCGAATTGCTGCTGGTGAGGGTATCTCTCCTGGGGCCTGAGGGAACGCACGTAGCGCACGGATCCTTGGAAATCCAGCCGGAAACATCGGCGCAAGGAGAAGAAGAGGTGGCAAGTAGTATCATTTGCATGAATCCATCATGTATGTACTTATATTTTAATATGTAACAGGATCTCGCAACCGCTTCTCGCAAGCTGCGTGAGACTTCTGAGCATTTGCGTGCACTGACGGAATTGACTCGTCTGTTCGATGGCAAGTTGCTCGACGTCTCTTCCGATTCTGTCATCATTGAACTGTGTGCCAAACCCGACCGCATCACATCTTTCATCAAGCTATGCAAGCCTTTTGGTGTCATTGAAGCGTCACGCACAGGTGTCATGGCGCTCCCTCGATCGCCTGTATTTGATGACTCTGTTGCCAAGGAACAAGATGAAGAAACCGAGACTGTGGATGCCACCATGTTGCCTCCCGGCTAAACGCGAGTCAACAATAAACATGATACAAAAAAGTAGATTTTTGTTTTGCTTGTAGAAAATAGATGTATCTTCATTCTCGAGCTTTGCTGCTGCGGGGGTGCATGATTCATTCTATCCTGCTTTTTTTTCTTTCTTTGGCTCTTCAGGTCTAGTTGTTGTTGTTGTTACTCTTCTTCAATGTCTCCTCGACGCCGGGCTATCAACCGATTGCATTGTTAGCGATATACATAGTTGTCCGATTCCCAATCCTAGCTTACATTCGATCGGGTCGAGTACATGCTCTCAACATTCTTCTTGACGTTCTCGAAGTTGTCCTTGGCTTCCTGCGCTGCAGCATCCTTGTTGCCTTGAATCTGGCCAAGGAGCTTGCTGGTGCTTTCATCAAAAGATCCTCGCAATTGTGCCAAAGTGTCTTCGACTTGCTTTTGGACGTCGCTAACTGCATCGTTGACGGATTTATGTGCGGATTGTAACTCTGGATATCTTCGTTCAAGTTTCTCTAGCTGAGCAAAAACATTGTGTGTTGTCTTGGGAAGCAAGTAATGGGCAGTTCCAACAGCCAAAGCAGTCGACGTGGCGAATCGGATGATAATGTTGCCTGCAGCGATTTTATATATGTGAATAACAAGGCTTTGGTGTTAAAAATAGCCGTTTACATACGGTTTCGAGCAATAATGGTGCCAGCCAACGCTGCAACGCCAACGTAAAGACCGTTGGGAAGAATTTCTTCATCCTTGTCTATGGTTTCCTTGATTGTGTCTAAAAGATAAACGTGTAAGTACTTCAATTCTATCTCACTCTTTCTTTCTGTACAGCAGTAGTTTCACGTCTTACTCGTTACACAGTTCTCGACTCGTTTGTATTCATCGTATACGTTTTGAACATGGGCCTAATATATTGAGATCCAAATTCAATATCCATGAGCTAAACATTGCTATCGCTGCTTTCACGTCAAAGAAAAAACATACTCTGCCTTGATCCAATTTCTCGTTTGCGAGCTTTTCGGCATATGCCATGTGCTCTTCAAGCTTTGTCGGTGCCTCGACAACGACAATCTGTGGTTTTGGTTCATCGTAGATGCTCAGCTATGTGGCAAAAGAGCAGGACTTTATTTAGACAATGGTCTCTTCGTGCAAAACAATTCCTTACCTTCTTCTTTGGGTTGTTGGTTTGCTGTTGCTGCTCCTCGGCGTAAGCAGTCTGCGTAGGTAACGCGGTTGCCGTAAGAGCTACAGCACCTGCAGCAGCTGTAGCCAGCTATTTAGCCCCCCAAATCGCGTTAGAGACAGTTGAAAAGTCTGCAATGGTAGCCTCTGGACTTGCCGATTTTTTCAGCACTGGAGACAGCATGGTCTGGTCCTTGTATCCTTGAATAGGAGTTCGTTCCTCCCCCGGCGGAATACTAGCGTCATATAGATTGTCGGAAGCAGTGGCTTATAGAGGAACAGCAATTAGACAATGTCGGGCATCCAGCAATTGAGAAGCAACAAAGTATAATTCAGCTCTAACAGCTCTAATGTATAAGTTTTAGATGATATCTAAATTGGCGGTTATTATACAAAAATAGTTTCCTCAGTAGAGGATTGGAGCGTAATTCTTCCATACATACCGGTTTTACTCGGTCCAAATCTGCAGAGCCTTACATTGCTTACTATATACTGCAGGCAATGACTTCCTCCAAACGGCTCTGCAAGCATAGACTAAGAATCATCGACATACTTTTAAAATGCACAAGGCATCACACTATTCGAAGGAGATATTTTGCAGAACGTCAGATGGCGATGCTACTTATACCACTGATTAAATATACCCTCACGTCGCTGCTTGATGGACCAGCATGATAAAAATTCATTTATTCGTAGCAGAAATGTGCATGAGTTGGTGATAAGATAATGTTCTTCTGCATCCTAGTGCTGCAGCTGCTGTTTGTAAATCCTTCTGCTTGATTCTTCACTCGCAGCCTATTAGAGCCTGCTGCTGCTTTCAATGACAAAAAGTAAGGAATTTACTTATTGTTTGCGGCGTACATGGAGGAGAAAAAGGGGAACTTTTTTGCTTTTCAATTCGTCGGTTAAGGGAAGGGATTCATGGGATAGACATTTATGAAAGGCGGCGACCGCTGGTTGTTAACTTGAAGGCGCACATCCAATGTAGCAAACACTCTGAGCTTTTGCGTACATTTGTCTTGATCCAAAGGACTGGGTGCGAGCATCTGTGACGGGATTTGTGGCACTGTCTTGCTTGCTGCTGATTCATCTTGCGAGCTATCGCTATCCTCGCCGCCTTCAATGTCTGTTTGCACTTGCTGTCGTTGCTGTTGCTGCTGCTGATGATGATGCCGGACGTGAGGTCCTTTAGAGTTGCGATAAAGTCGTTCAAACTGGCTTTGCATATCCACCAGCACTCCCCGTTGCCATTGGAGGACAATGGTGCGATAATTATCTTCGTAGTCAAACCCATCAAGTGGTAAATCCTCCAAGTAGACACGTCTCTCTAAACCATATTCGGACACATAGACATCCACGGCGTGCGGGTGCACGGCCATGATGATGCCTGTACGCACGACCGGTCCTTGCTTCTTCTCCGATTCAGACAGGTACCTCGCGAGGTACAAATGTATGCTCAGGTCTTGTGCGCTCCGTGCTCGCTCTTTCATAAAGTTACATTGGAATGCTACTTTTTGAACAATCTTTTTGGACATGCCACAGGCACCTACGTGGATAAAAATCAGCAATGTACACGAAAGAAACAAGAAAATTGTGATAAAATTATTTATACCTTTCTTGTTGATTGCGGCTTCTAGCTGTCGATGCACAATAATGTCAGCGTATCGTCGAATGGGTGAAGTGAAATGGGTATATATTGGTTCGTTCAGGGCGTAATGCTTGTGCCTATTGATATCCACTGCCCCCGCGCAGAAATAGTCGGCACGTTGCATAGGTTTAATCGCGAGCGCTAAAAGCACATCCTTAATACCGCCTTCCTCTATATCGCGGAAGGACGCTTGCAATTCCCCGGCTGTTTTGCCATTCAGCTTGAATCCAAGCTCTTTGGCGTGTTCCAGGAATTGTTCCTGCAGCAAAAAAGTACGATCGTAAGAATCTTTGATCCACAAAGCACACGTAGACACAGCGTTACTTACCAGTCGTCGATTGATAGGACCTTTGTGTCTTCGTAGCAGGGATTCTTGAGGATATTGACTAACTATCTTTTGCGCTGCACTGATATTCGCACGAAGCATGAATTCTTCAACAAGTCGGTTTGCATCCTTGGCTTCGAACGACGATACACTCGTTGGCTCCCCTTGATCATCCAGTTCAAATGTAAGTTTGACGGATTGGAGCGCCAGCGCTCCCTTGTCGTATCGCCGTGTTCGCAATTTCTGAGCCAATGCCATTAAATCCAAAATATCTTTCTCAACCTCAGACGCTTCGTGCCCCTTGATTTCTACCGAGGATGGTAAGCTGTGACCATCAATAACTGTCTGTGCGTCCGTGTAGGAGAGTTGCGCGCAGGATTGAATGACGGTTTTCCCGATCCAGGTGTTCAAGATATTAGCATCCGGATCCATTTTCCAGATTACTGAGAATGCTAGCTTGGGTTCGCCAGGATGCAAGCTACACAGGTTCTCACTTAACTCCTTTGGAAGCATGGGAACAACCTTGTCAACTAGATACGCGCTGGTTCCTCGCTCTCTTGCCTCTGAATCAAGTGAACTGTTTGCTTTTACAAAGTATGAAACATCTGCAATGTGCACACCAACTTCAAAGAACTCGCCATCGTTGAGCCGTCGGATATGTAAAACATCGTCCAGATCTTATTAAAAATAACCCATTGTCAGGTTATATTTCAGCATATTTTTACACTAAGAGTGCCATCATACGTACCTCTTGCAGTCTCTGGATCAATGCTAAAAGATCTCGCCATCCGCAAGTCTCTTCTATTTGCCAACTCTTGTGCAGGTATGCTCCACGGAAGCGGTGGTAATACCTTCAACGCCGCTGGACTGAAAGGCTCTTCTGAAATGCCACAATTTGCCAAAATTGCTTGCGTTTCTGTCTTCAAGTCGCCTACTTCACCGAGCATACGGATGATCTTGCCGTATGGTCTTTGCGCGACAATAGGCCACTTTAGCTTCTTTGCCTAAAGATATCTTTTGTGAGGTGTCCCCTTTCTTTTATAGATCCATGCAAATCTATAAACCTACCACCAGCAGTCGTGCCTTGTAGTAATCTTCCTTTTCAAAAACGTCTGGCGGAGCATCGCGGCGGGAAATGGACATGAGCGGCATACGTTTATCAAGAGGCCGGAACCATAGTTTATACGCACGCGGCGTCTCTGCACCTGTATTTGGATCCACGACGTCCACGTTCTTGTCATCTCCCATTTTCTCAATTACCAAAAAGCTGAATTTGTTAGCGCGATCATCAGATCATCAACAACGGGATTGCTTAGACACTTACCCTGCACATAATCTTTCAGTCGGTTTATCTATGATACCAACAATTTGGCCAGCATATTTGGGCTTGTAGTCTTGATCTTCTTCGTCCGACAACTCGTAATCCAGTTCTTCCTCTTCGTCTTCATTTCCAATATTTTCAACACTCGCATCTCGTCTTGCAAATTGTCGCTGGGACCGTTCCTTTCTCTTCTTCCAAACATCGTCTACGTTCAGCAACCGCACTGCAACCACGTCGCCCTCCAAAGCCCGGTTGCGATCCTTTTCGCCACCAATGTAAATATCACTGTCCAGTTGCTCCGTGGTCACGTACGCATCGTAGCGATTGCGACGGTTGATACGGATGACACCGCGGTGCAATTTTCCTTCGGCGATACCCAGTTCCATATCTTCCGGGCTCATGAATGGACTGAAATAGGGCCGTTTCTGATGTGGATACAGTATATCGTCCGGATGTACATAGTGACCCTTTCCACCGCCACCACCCGTGCTATTGTTATTATTATTGTTGTTGTTCTTGTGCGTCGTCGTCGTTGTTGTCTGCTGCTCATACATGTCAAAATCTTGATATTGGTGATAATGATCAGACGAAGGTTTTGCCAGAAACCTCGGGTACATGAACGGAGAGTCGTTGACAGATGGGAACGCTGCTTCTGGGCGTTTTGATGATGGTGGTGGCGGTGCAGACTTTCCGGACTGCTGATGCTGATGGTACTGCCGCTGCTGCTGCGGCGGCGGCGGTGAAGATACCTGTTCAGATGCAATACGGCGGGCACCAATATCTTCGATGGTGATCATTCGAGCATTAGAATTGACGAGATAAAATTCAAACTTGTCGCTGCTGCTGTTTCTGCATCTTTTGCTCGTCGTCGTCGTCGTTGTTGTTGTTGCTGTTGTTGTCTGCGCCTGTTGCTCAGTAATCATTACTGTTGCTGTTGCTTTCGAGTTTCTCAGGTCTGCTGCCGGTGCTGGCGCTTTTGGCGGTGGCCCTCCTCCTCCTATTCCCTCCCAATCTTCATCGGTATCATCATCCCAGATATTGGACGGGTCCACCGGCTCCTTTCGCTGAGACGACGCCGCTCCAACGCTAGAGCTGGTGCTTGTACTGGCAACAGGCGCTCGAGGACTTTTCGGCCGAACGATAGCAACCGGCGTGTGTTCTGCCGGTGGTGGTTGAAATGTAGTTGAACGGAGTGGGACCGTCGGAGGCGGTACATTATCCTCAGGGCGCCACGCTCGCCACATCTTATTGGCCCTGTCTTCTTCGCTGGGAGCAGCGTCCTTGTATGGCTGGACCACGGGCGTCCGGTTTGACCGAGGACGGGGTGACAGGCTGTGACTAGGACTGGTTTTGACAGGACTGGGCGGTGGAATAGACGGTGAGTAGGCTCGCCGAGGAGAACCCGGAGCAACAGCAGCAGCAGAAGCCATAGCCGGCGAGCCCAGTGCAGGTGGAGGCCTGGCTGATCGTCTGTGACTGGAATGGTAGGATCCTCTGGAACGGGACTCGTCCCAGGTACGACGCCCCTGCACCGTTCATTGAGGACACCAGATTATCGTGTTGTGTGCTACTTTAATAGTTACCGAGTAGCCAGACTGCATTGCTTGATCAGTTGAAGGTTTGATCCGAAAAGTCGTCAAAAAAGCTGCCAATTAATGCCGTGATTATTTTAAAGGAGAACAGAGCACGCCTTGAAACCCGGCAGGAAAGATTTAATTCAGCAGCAGCAGTAGCGCTGTTGTGGTCTTTTTGTATGCGAGGACGATCAAGCAGCCCAAAAATACTAATAATTAGGGGAATATAGAATTACAATTGTATTTGATTGTATTGGTTGATGTGGAAGAATATTATGCCAATGGAAAAGGGAAAAGAATGATATGCACACCTCTTTTTTTTACTGGGTCTTTTTCGGCCTGAGATGGATGGGCTGCGGTCCGAGAACAAACTTGTCAGCAATCAAAATTGCGAAAACCGCAAGGTGGCCGAAAAAGTAGACATTCTTGTAAGCCGTCCATGCTTTGCCGAGTTTGAGCAAATCAAACTGGATGACAGAGTAATAGAGGATGAGCATGCACGTAAGCCAGCTGACAGCCTTCCAAGCGTAAAAGTACACTGGGTTCCTTTTGGTGTACGGTTCAACCAACGGCACGAGTCGTTTTCTAAGCACGCGCTCGCTCTCGACAACCAAGAACTCCTGCAAAAATGTCGTAAAGTAGTTGGCGTGGAAACCGTGCCACAGGGCTAGGAACGCGAGCGCGCCGATCTGCGAAAGTTGCTTGTTGCCAAGGAATTTGAGGCGCTTAAACACATAGTACTTCGTCCACAAGTTGGTGTTCACGTTAAAAGATGCAATGACGTGATCGATGGATGTTGCAGTTTCCATCTTGAAAGGTAACGCATTCGCCAATCCACCAAACTGGGCCATTCCGTGCTCGTCGTCGCCTTCGTACGAAATACCGAAATAGGCAGTGGCACCTAGCAGCAATCAAACCATGAAAATTCCAGTTTCTACCATTTAATTTTTAAATTTACCTTCAGTAAGTAGCCACACACCAAGATACTTGCCAAATACAAACTTGCCGCTGACAGTCATGATGAAGATTCGCTTGAGGAAAGGAAGCTCGGCGTACTCTGGCGTCAGAAGGTAGGACGTAGGGTATTGCGAGCCAATGACTTGCTGGGCAAGGAGGTAGAGGATGCCGAGACCGAGGCACCGCAAGACATAGCGCATCTGTGCCTTTTCCCATTCTTCCTGGGCGACAGCGGAGGCTTTTACAGCCGAGTGCTGGGACATGAGCCATCGACGGTAGAGCGAGAATGAGAATTGGGGTCCGACCAGGAAAGCAGAAGGGAAGAAGCAGTAGCCGAGGACTTCAACGAAGCTGGGCAGTTCGCGCAAAGGTGTATCATTCGAGAACGACAATGGCAGGTCGCTGGGCGGTTTCTTTTCCTCGGTCGGTCGCAGAGCGGCAGCGTGGCCCTTAATGGCAGGACCTTCCACCTCGACAACCGAAGTCTCGCCGTCTAAAAAGTCAAAACTGAAGCCCATCAATCGAAGGCACAATATACATTGCGGCATAGTCCACGAAACATCATAATCGTCGGTAGCCTCGAAAATATATCCCAAAAGCAAGTACACTGCATTGAAAATCCACACAGCTGCGGTGCCGAGTTTCCGTTTGTGCTGTTTGTCGCTGAGATACAACAATCCGTAGCTGACGGCAACGGTGACAAGCGAGTGATAGATCTTACTACGGTTGAAAAACAAGGAAAGACCGAGGCCGGCCGTAACGATAAACGCGTTGCGCTCGGTAACTGTTCCAGAAGAAATCGGTCCAGGGGTACGATCGTCCTTGAAAAACATCTTGTTGTACAGCCGAGCAATCGGGTACGCCAAGGCAATCGTCGACAGCAGCCGAAGTGTAGGCTCCGGTATGCCTGTCAGCCAGGCGATCGGCCAAGTAAGCAACAACATGCCAGCAAAGGAAGGGTTTAGAGACAGGAAAGCCGAAACAGTCTCTTGCTCTTGTTTTGCTGTTTGAAACACAGCACGCGACTTGGGGTTTCGGGGAACAACAGGGCACCCACATTTTTGAATCTTTGCTTCTGCAACATGTGATTCTATTACAACGGTACTAGAAAGTGGTCAATGCTTGACTCAGCAAGTTTTTGATGAAGGCAAAAATAAACGCAGTGTAAGAGAGTAGTACATTGGAGGATATGTTGTGGAGTGGGGTTTTCCAGAGGGGAAAAATTATGAATCGATAGAGCTAATTTGATCAAGTGCAGTCCTTACTCGGTCCCTAACATCTCGGCTAGGATCCTTTTCTAATGCTTGCAGTTTTTCTTCTATACCCATTGCTCGCAGTCGATGTATGCGATCAACGAATGCTGTGCAAGGAAATGTATACTTAGCACAAAGTATAGCAATATACTTTCACTTTTTCTTTCTTACCTTCTTCATCGTCATCCGAAGATATCCAGGTCCAGTTAATAATACACCAGACAGCAGCAACTCGGATGGCAGGATCATCGTGAGTCTAACATTGTTTTCTATTGAGCCCAAAAGTCTTCCAAAAAAGTAATGTTCCGATTTACCAGATGATGTAGCACACTCGAGACAATATTTGGTCTGTTCATAAGCAGTGTTCTTGGTCCCTCGCAAGCGCTCGACATATTAATTACAATATACAATGCGGGCTCTAATATCTTTGTACGAATATGTCTTGTCAGCAATGGTCTTTTCGCTTTTCTCCGCGTGACTTACGGAAGTCATCGCTGTGCTATCTTCTCCACCCAGTCCCATGTTGGAGGTTACTTGCAGTTTGCTCTCGAGAACATCCAGCAGATCATCTTTTCCGATACCGTCAATAACTTCTTCGATATCCTATCGCATTCTTTAGCGCAAAGCGGCTACGAAGAAGTGGCTGATGTCTGACCTCTCGTCCACCGCATACTAAATTTCGCACAATTTCCAGTGCTTGTTCTTGGATAGATAGATTGGGTTCATGTAATAATTCGATTAATGCATCGTAAGTTAACACTTTCATGACTGCTCGTTTGGATGCGAGATCAGCCTTGTAGAGCAAGCTCCTCAGTGCCCATACTCCGTTAAGTTGCAATTTAGGATCATTTGACTGAGCATAAGACACAAATTTGTCGATTGCACCCGCATCTATAACACTCTACAATTCAAACGTGAGATTGCAGAAAGGGTAACGCTGATAAATGTTGAACTACGTACCTTCTTCATTGGTGAAAAATCTAAAGCAAGGTTACACAGTGCACCACACGCTGCTGCTTGAACGACTGTTGATTCGTCTTGTAGTAACTAACACGATAATGTTTTCATGAGTTACATGCGTTCAAGACGATAATTCCGCTTGGTGCCTACTTTCAGTAATGGACCAGCCACGCCTGCGTCTACCAAGCTAGTTCGCAAATTGCTCACGCTGCGGGACAAGGATTTTGCGCACTGACAGGCAGCAAGTCGCACGTGTGGATATTTACTCTCGAGACCTGACACCACGTGAGGTAGCACTTTGGATGCAATAGCCTAAAACGTTTGAAAAATAGATTAACTGTTCTGCCTGCATATGTAACAATGCATTGGCGTATTACCTGTGATCGGCACTCTTCTTTCAACAGTGTTGCAGCAGCAATGGCAATCAGCGAGTTCTATCGAATGGCTCAATGTATGCATAAAAACTACATTCCTTTATATTGTTTTTACCTCTCTTATTTTTTCTCGTCGTTTTGCAACGCTTCCAACACCTGGTACACCGATGCGCTCGTCTGACTCGCCATCACTGTTTTTCGAGGAGGCGCTAGCTAGCAACTCTGCTAGTTTCGGAATAGCATCCGCATCGTACGCTGCTTTCTGCATATCTTCGCTGTCCTTTACTAGATCAGCCAGGACCAACGGTGCCCTCTCCTGGATATCTCCTGTAGTCTCCTTGAGCAGCTTGACCAATGCAGGCAATACTACAAGAACAATTTCGTTGAAAGGTTCAACAAACACGCCTGTTCGGTACAGGTTGGTCAGGCTGATAAAGATGTGTCAGCAGAGGACAAGGGCCAAAAACGCGAGTAACTTACCAGGTAGCTGCAATCAATCGCATATTAGGACATTTATCCTTGACGAATTCGAGCATGGTGGCAGTCGTCAATTGATTCGAATCAATGGCTGGTGTGACGGCGAAGGAAGGACAAGTTACCACCACAAATATAATTCGCACCGCCATGATCTGACTTACGTTTAGCATGGATAATGATCTCGCCAAGCTCACTGTTCTCTCGACAGAGCGTAGCTAGTGCATCCAAAGCAGCTTCTTGAGCTTTGACGTGACCGGAATGCAAAAGGTTTACGAGAGGAGGGATGACGCCTGCGGACGCCAGCTGCATTTGTTGCTCTTGAGTGTCGCAACAGTGAGCTACTATGGACGCCGAAAACTCGGCAATCATTCCAAACGACAGTGACTCTGATGTGGTATTGTTGCCTTGATGCTGACACAGAAACGCGGATGTTGCATCAAGTATCGAGACGATATTTTGGATGTGATCTTCCTACAATGTGCAAAAAAAAAATGAATGATTGCCTCCATCTATTTTCTCAAAATATATACACACCGTGAAAACATCATCTTTGGGCGTATTGGTGCATGACAAGATGGATTTAAGTGCTCTCGTCGCTGCTTCCAATAGTTTGCGTTTTTCTCGAATTGCATCAATGATCGGATCGCGTCCGCGAACGTTGAGTATATCGAGTAACGGATTCACTGCACCGCATGATACCACTGCTGCAACGTTATCATCGTTTCCTAGAGCAGAAGCAGCGGTGTCAATAGCCAGTTTGCTTGTTTTCATTGCAACGTTACTCACCGTATGCAATGCTACCGAGAACCGTGGCTGCTTGTATTTTTAGCTGGCACGAGGTTTCGTACGGCAGCGTCAAGTATTCGACAAGTCTAGGTCAGCAGCGCAGTTATCAACATGCATGTCATTGACTTGGTGAACAAGCGAGACAGAGACATACTTTTGAACGACGCCAAGTTTTATGTACAGATCCTTTTTTGTCTTATTGCCGATTACAGAGTTCTTGATGAATCGAAGTGCTTTCAGGCGCTTGCTATCGTCTGATGAGGATAATTCTTTGACTGATTCTTGGTACTTTGAGGTTGTCATATTGGTGGAAGGGATACGCGGAGACATGGAGTTCTGAGACGGCCACGCTCTCACTTGTACACGCTCATTCTCAGCGAGCACCGCTTCATGCCCAAATTCTCCGCTGTTTGGCCAGCATAAGCTCTCCAACATTTGTTTGACAACCATCATGTATTGTCATCTATGCCGAGATAGAGAATTTCCCTATACATACTTCCAAAACTTGAACACCAGTTAAACCGTTCTAATCATCAACAACATTGAACGGAACACTCAATCGCTGGGATCTAAGGGATATGTTTGAGCTTTATGTATATAAAAAAAATGATGGGTGAGGAGGGGGGGATTTTTCCTTTATCCTGCCACTTTTTTGGATTTGATCGATTTGATCCGTTCTACCTCTCGGTGGATCTGGTCAATTTTGACCGCCATCTTTTGAGATGTAATAACCAATCTATCGAGCGTCACAGCAACATCATTCGGCGTAGGCGCAAATACTGAAAACTGTCTGATCTGGTCTTCAATCTCGTTGACTTTAGACTTGTAGTTCAAGCATCGTTCGTACATGTCGTTGAGGAGCTCTGCATATACACGATCGAAATCAGGTACAGGACCCGTGTCTGCATTCTTTCGTTTCAGATCAATGAATTTGCCGACTGAAGCTGCATACTGCCGCTGATCAGTAAATTTGCGCTCGAGCTCGCCAATTTCTGCACGCGTTCTCTTGTGCAGTGAGTTTGTAACGGGGATTTGCTTCAAGTTTTGATCAACAACGAATCCGATACGCCGTATCTGCTCGCCGTGGTAACTTAGCGTGCCGTTTTCCATATCGTCAGCGAGATCTTTCTGAGCTTGGATCATGTTGTATATAGCTACAACTTCGTGAAGAGCTTCAGGCGGTAACTCCTCGATGCGTGTCCGTCCTGTAATATCATCAACGCTCTTTACACTTGTCTGAAGCACCGTCTGTTGAGCTTGCGTGCTGCGTGGTGGTCCAAAGATGCTTGATGTATCAGTTGAGGTCGTATCCGTCTTTTCCTTTGATGCCAATAAAGGTGGTACAGGGATTCTGGTATCCACAGTCTTCTCTTTACCCTTGTCCTTTTCGCCGTCGCCAGCTGTCGCTGTCACTGTTGTCTTTTCCTTTGCTTTGTCTTGGTGCTTATCCTCGCCAGGCAAGTTGAAATGAACGTGTTTCGCGGTAATCTTGTCCGATGCAGCAGCAGAGGTGGTTGCGGTAGGCTCATTGCTAGTACTGCCAGCAGCGGTGCTGTTGGTTCCAAATCCAGTAAAGGTTGGTGTGGTTAAAGTACTGGTGGTAGTAGTGGTGGTGGTGGTAGCAGCCTGAGTCGGTTTTTCGCTTTGAGCAGCAGATGGGTTGCTGGGGAATGAGAAATGCTTTGCAGTAGGAACTTGTGCCTGCTGAGAATCTTGTCTTTGCAAACTGGGTACCGTAGCTGCAAAGGCGAATGTACTTTGTGTAGTTGCAGGCGTAGCTGCTGCTGCTTTGCTTGTCGCGGCGCCAAACAAACCAGAATCGGTGGACTTTGACGCGCTATCCTCTACAGACCACGATTGTGACAACGGAGAGCTACCGTGGAACATTTTATTAGATCCCTCACGTGATATTTGGTCGCTGGGCTTTCTCTTGAGCGAAGTCGACTCAGTTGCAGATGGGAACGCTGGAGGCGACACTGCCTGAACCGGCGTGGGCGACACGACAGAGTAACTTGTTGTCGTCGTTGGTTGTTGCGGCGACGCCGTGAAAGAAAAGGTGGGCATCGGCGCTGTATTAGACGGTGCGCTTGCTGTAGGAGGGCTCTGCGCGGCCGGGAATACTGGAGATGTCGACGGCGGTGACATTGAAAATGTGCTTGAAGCGCCTTGCGCTTGCGGAAGACGTCGCTTTGGCGTCAAGATTTTTCTGGATGCAATACGCGCTCGCTTCTCCTCTTCGGTCTCCTGACGCTCAGGTTGATTACTTTGATCGCGTAAGCAGTGGGTTAGTTATTATTGCTTTAGTTTCCTGACACCGATCAAGGTACTCACTTCATGTAGAAATGTGTGTTCTGAAAAAAGCTTCACTCCCTCGCACGCGCTGTTTGTCAATTTCAAAAGCAGACAGCGCCACCGGTCTGCATGCAGCACAGATAATCCTGTGGGCTTAACAACAGAATAGTTGCAGAATGTAGGTCAGAAATATCGTTTTATTTAATGTATGAGAGACAAATAAACCTCTGCGTAACCTGGCATCACAAACTTCTGATACATCAAGGTCTCTTCCCATCATCTCTGTATGTATTAATCGGCTGCACGCTGACCAGTAAAAGTATGTGCAATGCAGCAATGTTAGCTCGCAAACAGCGGGTTATTTACTATGCATATACATATGTATCTCCATTGTATGATGCATTGCGTCCTTGGCCGTTTATTCTGCTGAATTAATTTCCAGTAGCTCGTGACTATCGCAGCCGTGAAATTTGTTGCTGGTCATTCAATTGCTTAATCGCAAATTCAGCAGTTTTGCAGCAACGCATACTCCTTTTCTGCGTTAACACTTCATTGAGAGGTATCAAGAGCTATTTGACATGCGTGTTATCTATTATCATACGAAAATTTGACGCAGGAATATAAATGGCTCCATGATGGACGCAGAATTTGATTCTAGAATAATTTACACTCTTTGCATCATGAAGTATGAATTAACAATGAATATGTACCTGCATCTAGAACAATACAGCAAGGAAGAGCGATGTATCTGTAAAAGGATCAATGCCGTGGGCAAAACGCAAGTTGGTTCCCATTTCTGCTTGTTTCGAGAGCTCTGATTGGCTCTATCACATGAATAGAGCAAAAGGGGTGCCACAACATGAGCAGCATCTTTTAAATAGTGAGAACAAGAAAGAAAAAAAAAAGGAATATGTTTACCAAGCAATAGCAATGAACTCGTACGCACTTGCATTACTGTTACCGGCTGCTCTGCCAGTCAGCCTCGCGTTACGCTACTTTTACCGTCGATACTGTTCGCCAATTGCCAACACACCCGTCGCGCCCGCCGACAATTTCTGGCTAAAATACTTTGGATTGGTGCCTCCGCCGGACGATAGCGAGGAGACAGACCGTCTTTCAGAGTTTCTCATCAAAGTCGGCCAGGACCCGGAACAGACGCCTATCAGTGTTTGCTGGTCAATCATGGGGACTCCGCTCGTTCTGGTCAATACTCTGCAAGGAATCAAGGATGTGCTGGTAGACGGGCAACGTGCTACTGGCAAGGAAATCCCAAAGGTCCAACGCGGTGATTTGATCAGATTCATCCAGAACTTGGTTTTTGGAGGTGCGAACCTAAACAACACTGTTGGAGAAGTATGCAACACAAGAATGTGGTAAAAAAAGGCAAAGATCGCTGATTTCTTTGGAAAAATAGGAATGGCGCTGGCGTCGACATGTATTACTTCCACCTTTCCAACCACGTCAACTCGTTCCTAATCTACAACCTTACGTATTGAAGCGCACGCAAACATTGTTGCAGACGTTCAGGAAGCACGCGGATCAAGGCACAGCAATTGAACTCGACGAGATGTTCCAGGACCTGACCATGGATGTTATCAACTACTATTTATATGGCACAAGCGACTTGAATTATGATTTGGTGGGAGGCCGGACGAATTTGAAGGTAAACCATACCAAATGGGGGGACATGATGTAACAAGGTTTGCCAATCCTCTCATGGTAGCACGAACATCACAAACTGGGTCTTGGTTTTCAATCAGTGGAAGCGTGGTTACCGTTTGGACTAAACAAAACAGACTGGGCGCAGAGAGTCTACAAGCCGTCCCGGGATCTCTTGATGAACTTTATCCGGGACTCCCTCGAGCGCGCACTCGAAGATTATCACGAAAGCGATCCAACGTACAAATCAGTAGCCGTGTGTGCCTACGCTAGCGGACAATACAATCCAGACAGGGTCGATTTACTCAATGATCTTTTGACGCTGACGTTTGCAGGATACGATACAACGGCGCATACGTTGGCATTCTGCTTTTCAGAGCTGGCACGGAACCCTGACGTGCAGGAAGAGCTGTTCCGCCAAGTCAGAGACGTCTTGGGCCCGCCTCCCGTCGATCCCAGCACAATCACACACGAAAAGCTGGCCAAGATACCATACCTAACAGCAGTCTACCGAGAAACCATGCGCAAATACCCGGCGGTTGTTTTTATCCCTGTGCACGTCAACAAAGATACGCCAGTGGATGGAACCATTGTACCGGCTGGAGCTGAGATCTGGTGCAATCTGCGGGGTCTTCAAATGAACCCCAGAGTGTTTCCGGATCCTGACAAGTTCGACCCAACGCGGTGGTTGGAGAACAGCTTTAACGACCAGCACACGTTCCCCGAACTCTCCTTTACGCTCGGCCAGCATTCCTGCTTGGGCAAGAACTTGGCCATCCTCGAACTGCGCACTGTCATTGCATGCACCGTCAATGAATTCAAGTGCACGCTGAAACCTGGCAACAGGATAGAAACAAAGGTTGTGCTTACGACCAAGCCTAGATACGGTGTGTGGGCTCAATTTGAGCGGCGTCGGGAGTGATTGATGGCATAAAGTTTTGCCCTGACAGGGTCCTCCACATTTGGAATTCAAGCCGATGATCTGGTTTCAAAGCGCTTGTATAGTGTTTTTTAAATGTCAATTCCTCCGCGGATGAACTTGTTTCTATGGAGATTTTTTCGTGTTAGTTGAATGGAAGTTTTAGGTAGAGCCATGACCTTTCCAGCCTTGAAACTTAAAAGTTTGGGAAGCTGATGTAAGAATGACAGTTGATAGTGGATAAGATTAATATATAACCACAGATCAAAGATCCGATGACTCCATCGTTCAACAAATAAGCTCGCGCCTGCTGTTATTTAAACACACAGAGTACCTGTGATCCATGTCGTAATTCTTGTTCGCGACGAATGCTGCTGCTAAATCAAGCCCATTTCCCGATTCAGACACGACACTCAAGTGGCGGCTATTCAAATCTGCCAATAGGCCCCAATGCATTCAATGACTCAAGTTTAATCCTTCCAATGTGTATGGATACTGTTCTTAGACTCTGAGATCTGACACGAAACAGGAGCAGCGAGAAAAAGAAGAGAGAGAGAGAGAGAAAGAGACATAGTGTGAAAACCAGCATAGCTAATGTAGACGAATAGACGGAATGATCCACTGCGTAGCAACGATGCCTTGTAGCAGCAAGGAGTTCGTTGATGACAAACTTTCTGCCTTTTTAGTTGTCCATCCTGATATGAACGTGCCCAGATCACTCGGCATGAGGACACACACATCACCTGTATTCGTTCACAAATATAGCTTTCATTCCTGTGACTAGACGAGCACATGTTGCGCGGCAGGTATATCACTTAATAAAGAATACCTTTGAGCGACTCCAGTAGTTGTTGTTCTATTAACGGGCGTACTCGGCTGCACTTGCCCCCCGTAAAACGTTACCTTGAAAAAAAGGAAACCGTGCACCCTGTGCTGAGGGCGTTACTCCGCACAGCGCCGATCCGCGGAGAGGGTCTTATAATTTCAGAGACTCGTTATACCCTTTTTCCCCCATGCTTTCCCGAAATTTTCTAGCACACACCAAAAAGGCCAGGGCAGCCGCTGTCCTGAGCCGTCAGTTCAGTATCCATCACGATCCAATCAAGGACAAGACCGTCCACGTTACTCCATGGCGTGGTGTGAACGTTCTCCACGATCCGTTGCTCTCAAAAGGTAGTAGGAAGGCGAAAAGGACACAAGCCTGACAAAAGAAGGAAAACAAGCCTTTTTACGTATTTATACTTATCTGCCCTATCATCTCCCCGCACAATACAGGCACGGCATTCACCATTGATGAGAGAGAACGTCTGGCTATCCGTGGTCTCGTTCCTCCTCGTTGCCAAGAAATGGAGAAGCAACTACTCCGAGTAAAACGAAATTTGGATGCATGCGAAACGGCGCTCGCAAAGTTTATCTTTCTGAGCTCCTTGCAAGATCGAAATGAGACGCTGTTCTACAAGTTGATTATCGAGCATCTCGAGGAACTGTCGGGTATCATTTATACGCCTACAGGTAATGTGAAAGATGAAGATCTGGTGTAGGCTTATCTGTGTGTTGACATGATATAAGTGGGTCTCGCGTCTCAAAAGTCGCACAGTATATACCGCCGCCCTAGAGGCATGTACTTTTCAAGCCAAGATCGCGGCAACATGTCGGCCATGGTGTACAACTGGCCTCACGATGAAGTCGACGTTATTGTCGTCACTGACGGTTCAAGAGTGCTGGGTCTCGGCGACTTGGGCGCCAACGGTATGCAGGTATGAAAACAAATACGGTGGCAAAAAGTAAGGAGCTTTAGACAACTGACTGCACGGATGCACAGATCCCCATTGGTAAACTCAGTCTGGTAAGTTGCTGTTGCCTGTTGCGCAGATCACGGGGGTGGTTCGATCTGTGTCTCACAAACTTGTTTCTCCTGTTAGTACGTTGCCGCGGGCGGTATTCGACCGAGAGCTGTGCTACCTGTCGTTTTGGACGTCGGCACGAACAACGAGGAATTGTTGAATGATCCTCTGTACCTTGGCATGGGCCATCCCCGCTTAGAAGGAGAGGAGTATTATTCGTTCGTCGAAGAATGGGTTACCGCCATCATGTCTCGCTGGCCAAGTATGTTTCTTCTTGATGTTGACAACGACGAGCCATTGATTCTAATTGTCTTTCATAGATGCATTAATTCAATTTGAAGATTTCAAGCATCCTCACGCATACAATTTACTAAACAAATGCAAGTATTATCATTCTTGTTTTTGCAATATAAATCATGTGGTGTGTAAATACTGACATTTTTATTCTAGATCGCGATCGCATTACATGTTTCAATGATGATATCCAGTCTACATCCGCAATTACGTTGGCCGGTATCCTTGCATCACTGAAAGCGCGAGGCAAAACTCAAGAAGACTTGGCAGACGAACGCATCGTTTGTGTCGGTGCAGGCTCTGCAGGTGTCGGCGTCTGCGAAGGCATCATTGACTGCATGGTAGCACAGGGCCGGGTCCAGTCTCGCCACGATGCTTATCGTCGCATCTACATGCTGGATCAACACGGTCTCCTTGGCAACGCAGCCGTTGCCGCCAAGGATCCGCACAGAATCGTCCAGGGCCCTGATAGACCCAACGGCTCGCTGGATGAACGACAGCTCAACTATGTCAAGCCAGATCTTCCCGACCGCATGTCACTCGAGCAGGTCGTAGAGGAAGTCAAACCTACCGTCATCCTTGGCTTGACTGGTATCCAGGGAGTCTTTACCGAACAGGCTATCCGCACCATGGCACAGTACCAGGAGCGCCCCGTCATCTTCCCTCTCAGCAACCCTGACAGCCACGCAGAGTGCACTGCTGAGCAGGCTTTCAAGTGGACTGACGGTCGCGCTATCTTTGCGTCCGGAAGTCCCTTCAAGGACGTACAGCTGCCAAACGGCAAGATCGGACGTACCAACCAGTGCAACAACTCTTACAGCTTCCCTGTAAGTTTCTTTGCGCTGCTGCCCTTTTTTACATCCTATTGTTATTAACCATTGTATCATCAGGGTTTGGGTCTCGGTGTTGTCGTCTCTGGCGCCAGCAAGGTCACTCCTGAAATGTTCCTCGAGACCGCACGTACCATTGCTGACATGGCAACCCCCGCTCAGCTCAAAGAAGGTATACTGTTCCCCGGCGTGTCGCACTTGAGAACTGTTGCCAGAAAGGTCGGAACACGCGTCTGCGAAGTCGCATTCGAGCAAGGCGTCGCCAGAGCAAGACTCAGGGAAGGAGAACTGCTCAAGGATATTGTCGCTGATTCCATGTACAACCCTGAATACGTACCTCTAGTCCACCATTCATAATAATATCCCCCTCCTCTTCCCTCCACACGCCTTAGACTTCTTCGCATCTTTCTATACGAGCATGTAATTTACTTGAAGAATAAAAATGATGCATATTTATTCCACATGAAATAATAACTGTTGGTGAAAGCAACGAGAAAAAGAGAGGATTTAACAAAAGAGACACAACAAAAGCAAAGGATTAATTTATTTTGTAAAGTCGATCAGCGGCACGGCCGCAGGACTTAATTCCATTCTACTCTTGAAATCCACAGGATCAGTGATAACAACATTTCCTTCAGGAAGGCGGCTGTGGTCCCTGACTGGAGTCTGCGGTCCACTTTCCGTCGAGACAGAATCGCTGTCCGGCACTGATAATCTGCGTGCTGTCTTCTTGCTGTCGACGGTGATAAATGTACCGTTAACTGCGCCGTTGCCGTTGCCTACAGTTTCCAACATGCCCATGGCCGCTGCCAACTTGGACATGAGCGACTCAATTTCCTCTTCATCACCCTTAGTTTCGTCTATCAACATTTCACGGAGAATAGATTCAATAGATGCTTCGCCTGCATCGCCTTTTTCAACCGCGGCTCTCAAGTCATCGATGCTCAGACGTGTCACGCCTTGAGATACCAAACAAGTATGCAGTGATTCAATGTTGACCTTGTACTTCGGCGCAACCACAGGTGTCTTTTGTGATTGGATGTGGACCGAAATCTTGCGCGCCTTTTTAGATGCTGGATCGATGTATTCGTCGAAAAATTCAAGCAACGATGGCTTTGAGATCTTGCGGAGCTCTTCGACATCCTTGTCCACTAAATTGATTGATCTAAGTTAGTGACCTCGAGACGGTTTTGCAAGCAAACCGTATGTAAATTACCTTGATCAAACTCATAGTAGCCGGAATGAATGTGTGTCCAGTACTTGCCACCTTCTTGACCAAGATTCTTATCCTTTTCCAGCTTCTTGAAAATAAGAGATTGTACCTGGGCCTTATATTCTTCCTCGGTCATATTGGCAATGATTGAACGCAATTTGCACAAAAAGTCCTCGATGCGATTTTCCAGATATACGGTATCACGCTCGCTTTGCACAATGAAACGCATGCCCATCGATCCAGTTTGCTTTCTTACACCGCTGAAAACGAGGTAGCCTAGCTGCTCCTTGGTGCGCAGTTGGTCAAAGCATGGTTCTTGGGCGATCTGAGCCAACAGACTCAGACGGGCGCGCAAAGCTGTTTGGGTGACATTGCCGACTTGGACCAAATACTCTATGCCTGAATTCACGTTGTGAGGATCTTCAACTTTTCGCTGATAAGCCCACTTTGATCCCTCGGGCAAGATGATGCTTCGGTGTCCCACAATCTGGCTCGGCAGCAGCTCTTTTGGCTTCAAAATATCTAGCACAGTCTGCATCATCGATTCTGCTTCTTCTTGTACGACATTGCCGTGTACAAGCGCTTCCAAGTGCAAATGCGACAGAATGGTGGGATAGAACGCTTGGATATCTTCAGCAGTGATAGTATCGAGTTCCTGGAGTTTCTCGGCGTTGGTCCACATCTTGTCCTGAGTAAAGTAGGACAGATAGTAGAGAGCATGCTGGTAGGGCGGCTCCAGTGAGAAGTTCTTGTAAGAACGACGAAGCTGTAATGTCGCTTTTCGTTAATTCTATCCATATCACAATGTTCAGACTTGCTAGAAAGTACCTGGTCTTTCAATAACTTGAATCGTTCAGGCTCGACCTGGAGATCCCGCATCTTCTGGATAACCTTTTCCAACAACACCGATAGTTTATCATTGTAACCACCAATGGCGAGCTAAACCAAAATAGAGTTACTTTAAGTGAATTTTATAAAAAACACGATCTTGCTCTCTTAGTAACATACCAGCATTCCTTCCAACTGATTCTCTACATTGTAGCTCAATCCGGCCACTTCTGCGTCGTATGCGTATTCGTTGAGTGAATCTTTTAGCAGATCCGTGTACAACCTATAACTGTTTGTCAGATATCGGACAGTGGTATACTCGTTTTACATATACTCACCGAGTCTTTACGCAGTTGGACGGCGTTGCATATGCAAGAGGGTTGCGGAAGAGTATCCAAACGTTCGCTCTCGGCACCCAGAACGTATCGTCTTTCTTGTGCCACAGCCGGAGTTTTGCATTGTTAACTAGCAGATTAGGTCGCTTAGCAGGCTGCTTCACCTCTCTCTTGTGAGTCTCAAAATTCGTTGGAATAAAATCGTTGGGCCCCGGAAGATGCAGGGCGTCATTGAGCTCCAAATTTTTTAAGGCCTAATGCGATGTTGCACAGAATGTGAGATACAGTTTCATCACGGACCCCCTGAGACTGCAGCGCTGCTGAAGCGTTACCTGCTGCATGTTACTGCTGAAATCCAGCACTTCGAATTCGGTGTCATACCATCTTTCCTTCTTAGTAAACTGGATGCCGTTAGGCGCTTCTCGGCTTGCAACCATAATTCGGAAGTTGTCGGGTCGAAGGCAGCTTAGATTCTTGTTGATGAGATCTGGATTGTATTCTCTAATCAAGCTAGGCCCGCTGAGAACGAACTGTGGCGGATATCCGTGCTGCATTAACCCGGCGAGCCTAGACGTGTACTGAGAAGGTGGATACTTTTCCTTGAAGCGGAAAGCAAGCGATGCCAAAGATTGGACTTCACCGAAGGTGGATTCCTGGACTCCTGTCTTCTTCAAAAGTTCAATGTATTGGAACACGCATCGCACCACATCCTCGTAATGCTCTAAAAATAGAGTTTCAGATCGGAATTCGTTTTTCAATATGCAATATGCAACTTACTGAGACCGTCCTCTGTCAAGTCGATGCTAATGCGAAGAAATTCGAAACCGATGCCTCCATGGATGGTTCCAACTTGCAAGTAATTCGCCCATCCATACTTTTTCAGAAGCGATAAAATTGATCCGCTTCCCTCGTGACCGATCAAATGGGAGATATAGCGTCCCGGCTGGAAATGCTCCCAGATTAGTCGTTAATCCGGAAGGGAACACCAATTACGTACCTGAACAGCATATAAAGGACGCTGATCCGGGAATGGGAAAGTCATTTCTAGAGACCGCACATCCTTTACAGGCTTGATGAAGATTTGTTTCTGCACTTTTCCGTCAGATTCGTAACCTAACAGTTTTGTAATATGCTTATCAAACCCACCATCAGCTCTTTTTCAGTCAATGGATGCCCTTCAAACCTTGGAGGCTCGATGTTTTTATTCCGGACATCGTTGAACTTGGTTACAACCCATTCCGTCAATTGATCCAATGATTCTATAAGTATGTAGTACCATGCGTGAGTGCTGCGTTTCGGAGGGAAGCATCGCTGGACCCACCTCTTCCGAGAACACAGAGTTTCATAATGTTTGCCGAGTAATACGAATCATGAAACTTTAAGAGTTCATCGCGGATATCGAGCCCGTCCTTTTGGGGGTTGTCGTACAACGTCTCCAAATTACCCGTACCGAAGTGACAGTATGGATGGTTGGGGTTGCTCAACGACTTTTCTAGTTGAAACATACGCCAGCTGTCCTGCTGCCGGTTTTTCTTGTGTTCTAGATGATGCATCAATATAAGTAGGTCTGCGATCATATGCAAATTTACCTGAATCAACTGCCTTGAGTTCGCGTTCCGTACAGCTGGCCGAAAATAGGGGCGCGATGAAAAATTGGGCGAAGCGATCTAGGGCTCCTTCTAGATATTCATGACCGACTTCAAAGTAGTAGTTGGTGTTTTCTACACCGGTAAAGGCATTCGAGAAGCCCGAGTGCTCGGCTAGATATTGGTTGTAATCATTCTCCTTGGGATATTTTTCGGTGCCCATAAATAATAAGTGTTCACAAAAATGCGCGAGGCCTTGCAGATTATCCTGCACAAGCAAAACCATACGTTTAGCATCCGGTGCACCATGTGCTTCCCCTTGCTCCCCACGTTTTGCCAAATGTAATGCGTGTGTGCAACCACTACCAGAGCATTCACACACATTACATCATATGGTCCATGCTTATCAGTTTAAACTTTGCAACAACTGATCTAGCATCTCCTCCACCGAAAAAGAACACAAGAAGGAAAAATCCCGTGGGAACAGCAGCATGGTATACTTACAGGATCGCTCAGATGACCAACGTGGACATCAAGAGCTGCACTCGCTTTATCCGTGTCATTATCATGCACGAGCAAGACTTGCAGGTCGTTGCTGGCAAGTTTTATCAATCGATAATGTCGATCATCATTGTCGGATTTTTCTAGTGGACGTGTAAAGGTCCAGTATGCGCCGTTGCTAGAGAGCTCCCAGTCGTTGGTAGAGTTTGAGTTGTCGATGGAAGGCATCGTAAATGTCGTTGTTGTTACAGATCGCACACAAGATGCTCTCAGGGGAGGTGTATGATTGCAAAAACGTTGTAAATGTTGCGTAATAACTGTAATTCCAAGGCTTTACACGCCAGATCAGCGCTTGCATAATTACGTAGTCATCGCATGATCCTTGCCTTGCACAAAACTTACTGCCGTTTAATAGGTAGATGCCGAAAGTCTATATTCCCAATAATACGGGCAATCGGCAGAAGCATTCAGTTGTGAGAAGAGGAAACGTGTATTCTCGCAAAAGAATGCCTTTAACGAAAGCGAACCCGTGCTGTTGGCTCTGGCATGAGTTTTCATCCCCGCGCGAGCTTTAGGCTTGTTCTGTCCTTCTCCGCTGAGCGGGCTCAACACGCTTGGCACCATCATCACCATCATCCTTTTGTAACCCGCTGAGTGTTGTGTTGCATACAACCATGTCCAGCAAGAACCAGTACAATGTCCTTGTCGATATGGACGAGGGCCAATACAACCAGGTATACCATAAGACCAACCACTCAAAGTATGGAGCTCTCATTGACTTTACACGTAGCCCGCGACGGTCGAAAGCGATGGCCTGGAATTCCAAGGTACACTAACAGCTAGTCTGCATTGGTGTATTCAACTGACATATCACTTTAAGACTTTTCCAGCAATTTAGGGAACAAATTCGCAGGTAGCACGCAATGTTGGCAACACACCAGAACGAGCGGATAGTTGACGATATATTGATACGTAGGTGCACACGCTCCTCCTCCCCCTCCAGCCGGAAGCGGCCCCAGCACCTTTTTCGACTCTACACAACCTCGCAACAGTGCTGGCGGATCCAACAAACCGATATGGTCTGTGGAGTATTATGCACGATTCTTCGACGTTGATACATCTCAGGTGGTTGAACGGTGTCTAAAGACATTGTACCCTGTGGGTGACTTTGCAAACGACACGCTCAACAACCAGCCTGATCTCTACGGTCCATTCTGGATCTCCACAACAGTCATTTTTGCGCTTTATGTCTGCTCGTCACTTGCTGGATCGGTGGTAGCATACATCAACAATGAGGAATACGTTTATGATTTTCGACTCTTGAGCTTCGCGCTTGTCGTCGTATATCTGTATTCGTTCTTGTGCCCAGTAATCGTCTGGGCTGCGACCAAGTACTATGGATGCCAACCGAGTATTTTAGAAATCGTAGATTACTATGGCTATGCAATGACGACATGGGTGCCTGTCTCGGTATGCAAATTTTAAAGTGGTGTTGTTGGCCAGAAAAATATTCTAATCATTTTTGTTATCAAATTAATAAGCTTTTGTGCATTATCCCGATCGACATTGCACGTTGGGTGTTTGTTGGCATTGCTTTTGGTCTGACAGGTGAGGAAAATTAAAGGCAATTGCTTCGCGGTAGATCGACTTACAGAGCCCTGAACACCCACTAGCATATTTCCTTGTCAAGAATCTATACATTGTCATATCTAGAGCAGATGCCAAGACGTCTCGCATTATTCTTCTGGCCATCTTGGGTGCGCATGCAGGCTTTGCATTGCTACTCAAGTTTGCTTTCTACAGTTACTACATCCATGCACCTAGTCAGTCACCGATACCAAATGATCCTTCTCCTAACTAGTCCTCCGTGAAGCAATCTGATCCTTCTGTGTCAGCTATTAAAAAGTCCTTGTTAATACAACATCGAATATGTGAATGTGGCGGAGTGATGAAGAGCTGTTCTTTCCGAACTTGAAGAAAGAAACCATGCCAGCACTGTCCCGAAGACAGCAGAAGATTCAAGAAAGACAAAAGAAGGCTGTCGCAGAGCAGAAGAAGCTCAAGAAAGAATCATATGTGAATCAGACCCCATTCCGAGATGCTGAGCGCAACTTCAAGTCGAGATTTCCAGAGCCTGACTTTTCTAAAGTAATCGATCTCAACAATGTGCCAGAAGAGAGCCCTGCAGTCGTCAAGACCAGCTTGAAAAATAGTCTATGTTCGTCACATTTTGGAAAAACGAGTAAAGAAGCATATATAATTACAAGTATACCAGGTAAACAAATGGAGGAAGAGAGGGCATTGAAGTAGAAAGTGTCTGACCCTTAGATGGCAGGTCTGATTGTTATTCCAAATGCATTTTCGCCAGAAGCGCAGCGACGCCTAATACGACGATGCATCCGAGACTATGCACGCCCGCCGAATACATCGAATCTTGATACACACTACGTTGTTCCATCCTCGGGTCTGTGGGAACTGCATGAAAAGCAAGTGCGTGGAGAATGCGACCCGAATTACTGCATTCCAAAGAAATCCGACAAGCAAAAGGAACAAGACAAGAGATGCGACGATGACTCGGTAGAACAAAAAGCATGCGCTGATAACTTCAATCCGAAAATCAATGTGCAAAAGGCAGACCCACCTCCAGCAGATACAGTCCCTGAATTACCGCCGTCGAAATTGATTTACAAGATGCGATGGGTGACGCTTGGATACCAATATCATTGGCCCACAAAGACCTACCACTTTGACAGACGCTATGCAATGCCGGACGACGTGTCCGAAATTACGCGCGAGGTGGTTACAGCTGTGGAAGATATTGGCTACGGAGATTGGAAGAACGTGTATCGTGGCAGCGATTTCAAGGCTGAGGCCGGCGTCGTTAATTACTACCAGTATCGAGATACACTCATGGGACATGTCGACCGCAGCGAACTGAATATGCAGGCGCCGCTGGTATCTATAAGGTAAGAAGTAACCGATGCTCCTTCATTTTTGCCAAGCGTACTTATGGGGGTGTTAGTTTTGGTAACGATTGTATATATCTTATCGGCGGAATAACGCGGGACGTTGAACCGATTGCTCTTCGTCTACACAGCGGCGATGTGATTGTCATGACAGAGCCTTGTCGCAAATGTTTCCATGGCAAGTTTCCTATACACTTATTTCTCCTCCATTTTTTGACACTGACTCACACGCGTGATGACATTTTGAATAATAACAGGTGTACCATTGATTATCGAAAATACATTGCCAGAATACTTGTCAGCATCCTCCTCCGTAGACGACGAAGCTGACTGGAAGCTCTATGGAGAGTACATGAAAACAACACGCATTAATCTAAATATTCGACAGGTCTTTCAACCTTCATAAACTTTTTGGGGTTATTTCTACAAACACAAAGCCTTCCTTTTCCAGCGCTCGTCGCAGCGACCGTAAATCCGTTTCTCGCGTAGCTGCATCCTTTCCATCCCACATACCAACTACGGCACCTCCGCTGCCGGGGAACTTGCCGACGCAGTTATGTTGCCGTGCGAGCTCAATCATGCGGATATTGGTAGCTCCTACCACCGCGTCTCCGTATACTTTGCGGCGCAAGTCAAAGTTGGCAGTCATTAGTTGAGCAAATCCATGATGATCTTTTGCGTGAAGGCATTCACGCGCACGGTCAGTAAACGAAGCGAATCCTCGCATGGCTTCAATAACCTATTTTTTTGAATTCAATTACAAAATGTGAATATGTAAGAAAAGTGTATCGCTGGGATGTACTGTTACATACTTCAGGATCGCCATTCAGGAACCGTTGTTTGACAGTACTGTGTACCTTTCCAGAGTCTTCCGGGTTCGCCACGTACGCGAGGAACAACGGAGGCAGCAAAGTGGGATCAAGTCGTTCGTATTTGCCGTGACCGTGCTTGTCCATGTATTCCTTGTCAAAGTCCATGTATACGAGTCCTCCGTAAGCCTGGATGACTCTGTCCTGCAATCCGGCAGCTATGCCGAGCTCGTCGGTCTCGACGGACAAGACCAGAC
Organism: Rhizomucor pusillus; assembly: GCF_041956525.1. Taxonomy (NCBI): domain Eukaryota; kingdom Fungi; phylum Mucoromycota; class Mucoromycetes; order Mucorales; family Lichtheimiaceae; genus Rhizomucor; species Rhizomucor pusillus. The sequence continues at coordinate 364,246 of NW_027192154.1, forward strand.
TCGCCTGTCGTTCCAACGGAATTTGCTCCTCTGTCACGTTGTAAAACCGAAGCAGTGCTTTCCAGAAGGCAGTGATAATGGCCGACGAGCCAGCGAGGCCGACCTGTCGAGGCACGTTGGTCTCAAACAAGACACGGAATCCTCGCCGTGTATCGATGGGGATATTGTTCTGCTCGCAGTAACAGTAGAATACTTTGCAGCATGCTAGCAACAGTCTGTCTCCATTCTCGTATCCATCCGTCTTGCAGACCGAAGCAAGCGACTCGAGGGTCGTGAAACGGTGTGGGTCGGCCACCGGGTTGGGCAAGATGACGATGCTGCCAAACTCGGTTTCTTGCGCAGGATCGTGAGGAACCAGTATGGCTTCGGCCCAGAAATTGGAAATCAATAACGACATTGTCTTGCCTTTTTTTGTTCAATGTAAAATACAGATAAATAAATAAATAAAATTGTGATTAACGAATATATAATTTCCCTCTCTCTCTTACCATAGAATCCATCGCTTGGATTACCCATGAGCCCGACACGAGCATATGCCTTGACATGGATGGGCTCTCGCGTGACACGTTGCTCAAAAGTTACGTACGGCGAAAATAGTTTCGACCACTTGTCCATATACTCCGAGAATGAAATGTCCTGCAAGTAGCCGAACGTGCTCAGTGGTCGCTCCAATGTTACTTGCTCGCAATCCAGTCTTTGCTTAACAAAACTCGCTAGATCCTCGTCACTCTTCTCCTCGGTCACATCGCCTGCGATGCCATAGACCAAAGGAAGATTATTGTCAGGATGATAGATAACAAAGTTGCCATTGCGCGACAGAACTTGATCCAGGAACCAGGCATCTTGGTGCTGGTCATACAAAATGTCAGGACGGGCCATGATAACCATTCCATCGCGGCGGCAGTCGTCCTTAACACGTTGCACGAAAGCGATATCTGAAATAGGTCCTGTGCTGGTATATTTTAATTAGTCTTTTTGATCCTCTTACGGTATATAATATCAGCACAGCAAACCTACCTGAATCCACAGTTCAAGACATTGTTTCGAGGAAGCCCATGGGCTCCAGCCCAGCGCTCGTAATTTTTGTAACTATTATTGTGAAAATAGGAATAAGTAAAAATTTCAGGGGGGCGATCGTGCAGACTTGTTTACTTGTATGCATTTGTCACAATGTACACATTTTTGACCTTGTCCTTGACACCGTCGTACAAGTAGCTAAGTACTGGTCGACCGCAGATGGGCAGTAATGACTTTGGCACACCACGGAATCGCAACGTCGAAGAGTCATATTTGGACTTACAATTTTCAACAACTTTATATATATATATATATATATATAT